>NC_141603.1:3454056-3694056 GCF_047967505.1 Dipteris shenzhenensis | reverse complement strand
GAAAAACACTCGAGAGACTCACAATCTCAATCTAAAACTAATCAAGAGAGCTAAACCTGTACTCTGATATTACATGAAGCTATGGAAGATAAAAATGAAACCTCATGTCACGGAGGTGAAGCAAAGCACCATTTTCCATTAGATAGTGCCTCAAGATAAAGGCAAGATTACATGATCCATCCTATCCACTCAAAGACACTTGTCATTGTCACATACATTCTATCTTCTCCTTCCAATCATCATCTATTCTAAACATTCTCGTCATATATTTTTTCTCTTCACACCATTGTTCTTCCCTTCTCTAGAGCTTGTTCACAGGCTCTTGTACGCACTATTCTCTCAACACTTCCTCTTGGTACCTTATTGGTCGCACATACAATTTCTCTCATTTATCTCCTCTTCTACCTTGGCTACATCATCAGTGCTAGAGGCTCATTTTTGCTTTGTGCTCCAGGGCACTACAATTCTCAACATTGTTTAGTTTTGCATATATTTTGATACGATTTGGTATGTGACACCATTGTGATGTGGGCTGAGCTCTTGGACATCACAAAGTAGCCCCAAAATCGTATCGATCATCTTTATGAGTTGATCTCATGAATGATGTGGATGATGAAGAGGTGAGCATTTATTCACAATTTTTAGGAACGTCGACCTTGTGTGAGTTTCAAAACTTTTTTGAATATGTGCATATGGGATTTTAGGGTGTGAAGGGGAACGACGTAATGGGAAACAAGTTGCATGCATTATCAGCCTCATGAATCACAACTAAATCAAAACTATCCATGCTTGCTAAAAGAAGCATGAGAAAAGAAGAGTATGAGGGAAGACCAGAATGTGATTAGGTAGCCACACAAGAGAAAAGCGATCATGAACAAGCCAATACATTGCATATTCCATCCAAATTAGAGGAATTAATATGCATAATACTATAAGGAAAAGGGGGGCATTCTGCCTCCTGAGGAAAAAAGGAGATAGAAATTTCGATGCTTCAGCACTCAGGACTCAATACTTGCTAATTTTGTTGGTTCAACTCTTCGTTCTTGTCCTTGTCCTCATCATTGACTCTTTCTTGAGCCTCTTTGCGTGCATGAGGGACATGGTGTAGATGCAGTGCTGTCACAAATGTTCCCCACAAACATTTTTCTGTCTTTGTAGTTACATATCTGCCAATAATAGCTTCCAATTTCCATTGTTGTTATCAGGCCTTTGGCCACATGAAAATCCCCCTATAACTCATAAATTTATCATGCCACATTTGGGTAATCCCCTTGGTGTATTGGTCCAGCTCCTCACACTGTGGATTCATGTCATGTATGGGTATCTCCTACAGTCTATTAGCCAGCTTCTCACTGTTCTCACACGCTGCATTTTCCTTTTGATCATCACAGTCCCTGTGCAAAGTTCAACACCATTCACCCTTTGCATCTTTGCTTCAGAATCCCACCACATATGAATCCACCACTCCACTAAGGTGCAGTCCACCACAGCTGTCGTCCTGGTTGCTCCATCACTGTTCTCACATGCTGCATTTTCCTTTTGATCATCACATAGTCCCTGTGCAAAGTCCAACACCATTCACCCTTTGCATCTTTGCTTCAGAATTCCACCACAATTGAATCCACCACTCCACTAAGGTGCACTGTCGTCCTGGTTTGTTCCGTTATTTTGAGCATCTTTTCCATTACTGCAATTTTCCTATGGTCCTCCTGCATGATATATGTTTTCCATCAAAAGATATGCTGCAGGAAGCTGTCTATCTAAACTCAATAACTTTTCAAAGGCATGCCTTCCCACCTCTACATTGTTCCACTTTCGACAAGCGCCCAACACAGTCAACCATACAACAACGTCAGGGTCAAAAGGCATCTTTTCCACCAGTCCTACTGCCTCGTCCACTTGACCCACACGGCCGAGGAGATCAACCATGCAATAATAGTGCTCGATAGTTAGGATAATGCCATACTGTTTGCTTATAGCCTGAAAGTACTCCTGGCCCTTGTCGACTAGACCCACATGACTGCATACTGTGAGAACATTAAGGAGTGTAATCTCAGTAGGCTGTATGCCTTCCTGCCTCATTCCCTTGAACACATGAAACACAACTTCACATTCTCCCTGGCGAGCATATCCTGCAATCAACACATTCCATGCTATGACATCCCTTGTGGCCAATGCATCAAACACCTGTTGGGCATCAACCATGCTCCCACATTTAGCATAAACGTCAATGAGGCCAACTGCCATGAATGCTATAGTATCAAAACCAAACCTGCTAATATGAGAATGCAGTTCTTTTACAGTTTCCAGAGAAGCTGTGTTGCCGCACGCTTTTAGGATGGCAACAAAGGTAACACTATTTGGTAACAGACCTTGCTCTTGCAGTTGTGCATACAATCTAAAAGCCTCTTCGTTCTCTTCTCGCTCAGCATATGCCAGAATCATGGTATTCCATGTTACCACATCACGGTGAGGCAATTCATCAAAGACACACTCTGCATCCTCCATGCTCCCATATTTCGCATATATATCCACCAAGGTGGTTCCCACAAATACATCCAGGTCAAAGCCACTTTTTACTACTTGGGTGTGGATGGCTCTACCTTGTGTGAGGCACCCTACTTTTGTAGAATTAATCTCAGTTTGCTTCCCCTGTTCCAACGCAGCCAGGCTACTGCAAGCCTTAAGAGCACCAACAAAAGTACGGTCATCTGGCTCTACGCCTTCTTGGTGCATCTGTGCATATAACTCAAAAGCCCCCATACAGTCTTCTTGGTCAGCATACCCCATGATCATAGTATTCCACGTAACCACGTCATGGTGAGGCAATTCATCGAAGGTCCGTCGCGCATCCCCCATGCTCCCACACTTTGCGTACATATCCACTAAGGTGGTCCCAACAAATATATCTGAATCCAAGCCATGCTTTACTACTTGGGAATGGATGGTTCTACCGTTTGCCAGGCACCCTACCTTCATAAATTTCCCATCAACTAGCCTCCCCAGTTCAACAGCTGGGCTACTGCAAGCCTTCAATGTACCAACAAAGGTTTGAGCATCTGGTTGGACACCTTGCTGATGCATCCACGTATACAACTCCAGAGCTCGTGCGCTGTTTTCCTGCTCGGCATACCCCAGGATCATGGTACTCCATGTAACCACATCACGATGAGGCAATCCATCAAAGATACACTGTGCATCCTCCATGCTCCCACCACTTGCGTACCTCTCCACCAAAGTAGTTCCCAAGAAAAGATCTGACTCAAAGCCACTCTTTACTACTTGAGAGTGGATCGCTCTATCTTTTGCCAAGTACCCTGCTTCTGTAGGTTTCCCACCAAATTGCTTCCTCTCTTCCAGCATGGTCATGATACTGCAAGCCTTCAATGTGCCAACAAACGTTCGTGCATCTGGTTGGACACCTTCGCAGTGCATCCACACATACAATTCCAAAGCTAGCGTACTGTCTTTTTCCTCGGCATACGCCATGATCATGGTATTCCATGTGACAACATCACGGTGAGGTAGTCGGTCAAAAACACACCATGCATCCTCCATGCTCCCACATTTTGCATACATATCCACCAACGTGGTTCCTGCAAATACATCAAACTCGAAGCCACTCCTCACTAGTTGGGAGTGGATGGCTCTACCTTTTGCCAGGCACTCTGCTTTTGAGAATTTCCCAACACCTTGCTTCCCCCCTTCCAAAGATGCGATGCAAGCCTTTAATGCACCAACAAAGGTTCGATCATCTGGTGTTAGACCTTCCTTGTGCATACGTGCATACAAATCCAAAGCTGGCACACTGTCTTCTAGCTCAGAATACCCGAGGATCATTGTATTCCATGTAACCACATTCACGTGAGGCAATTCTTCAAAGACATGCAGTGCATCTTCCATGCTCCTACATTTTGTGTACATATCTAACAAGGTAGTTCCCACGAACACATCTGATTCAAAGCCACTCTTTACTACTTGGAGGTGGATGGCTCTAGCCACTGACAGGCACCCTGCCAATTTCCCAGCACCTTGCTTCCTTCCTTCTAGGGCTGCCAAGCTGCCACAAGCCTTTAATGCACCAACAAAGGTTCGATCATCCGGTTTGACACCTTCCTGATGCATCCGCAGATACAAATCCAAAGCACAAGCACCCTCTTCCTGCTTGGCATAGCCCAGGATCATCGTATTCCATGTAGCCACAGCCAGATGAGGCAATTCATCGAAGACACGCCATGCATCCTGCATACTCCCAAATTTAGTGTACATATCCACCAAGGTGGTTCCCACGAATACATATGACTCAAAGCCGCTCTTTACTATCTGAGAGTGAACAGCTCTACCTTTCGCCAGGCACCCTGTCTTCACAAAATTCCTGTCAACTTGCTTTTCTGCTTCCAGCAATGCCAGGCTAGTGCAAGCCTTCAACACGCCTACAAAGGTTCGATCATTCGGTTCGATACTTTCCTTGTACATCCATGAATACAATTCCAACGCCTGTACACCGTCGCCCTTCTTTGTATACGCCAGGATCATAATATTCCAGGAGACCACATTGCGCTTTGGCATCCTATCAAACACATGGCGAGCATCTACCGTGCTGCCACGCTTCACATGCATCTGCATCAAATTGTTTCCTTTAAAGACGGGAAGCTCATTCAGGTGTCCTCCGGTAAGGGTAAGGGTAAGAATTTCCTCTCTCTCCTTCACCTGTAGCAACCTCCTCTGCACAACATGTCCATCGTCGCCTGTATCAACGGAATGGGTGCAGAGAGGCAGCCTAAGCTGTAAGCCCATCATTAATCAAGATGCAAGCAGGGGACAAGAGAGGATCCCATAACTCAGCAGGGAGAACAGCCTGAGATAAAATCAAGTAATATAATAACGCAAGCATGAAGAGTCATCGAGGAAGATCATCGTGGAAGAGAATTCTGAAGATCATCGTGGAAAAGAATCTGATAAAAAACAGGCGAGCGTCTGCTCGGAGTTGTTACTGACGTTACTCCTCATTGGAGCTCACTAGCTCATTGAAAGATGCCTTCACCGACAAATGTGTAGCCTTAGGGCCTTTAAAACACGTTGAGAACGTAACAAGAGTTCCACGACTCAGCGAGAGAGAGAGAGAGAGAGAGAGACAAAAGGTGAATTTCATTCAAATGCCTGCCCATAGTCGCAAACTCAAGACAGTATAAAGTTGCAATACAACTTTTAAAAACAAGTTGAATACATTCAAGAGGCCTGCCAGGGCAAATTGAAAGGTGAAGAAGAAGAAGAGAGAGAGACCAAGAGGGAGAAAATGATGGGGGAATAAATAGAAATTTAGCTTTAAGTTGAGAGAGAACTAGAGAACTCGTGGAAATTAAAAATTAAAAATAAAGAGCTTCCAATTTCGCTTTGCCAAGCTCAGCCACCGTTACTTAGGCTTCCACTTTAAAAGTGGTAGGCCAAAAAAGGTTTCCACTTGTAGAGTCCCCTATGTCCGTGTCCCAACCTGCCTCTGGAGGAATATGAGCTTCCAAAATCTCTTCTCCATGAGTAGATTAGGAATTATGTCTCCTAGTCTATGTCATGCAAAAATGCAAGGGAGTCGCTTCCCATCATTTTTGACTAGAGAGACACTCCACGATCATATACACCTACATAGTACAAACCTCTGCAAATTAAATCATTCTAGCAAGCCATACACACTGCTAAACATGTCATCGGCCAGGGAAAAGGACCATCCAAGGGTGGCCAGTAAGCCTCCTAGGTCTAGCCTCATGCATGTACAACATGTAAACTACAGCTTGATCTGCATATGAAATAGGTTTAAAGCAAGTGTGAGGCTGAAGTATGCTTGTTGACATCCACAGATGTCCAAGAAGAGTCAAACAACTGGCAAATGGGTCTTGATCCAAAATTTGGAATTGCACATGGGATGCAAACTGAATATAAGACAAAGTCAATGATTTGT
The DNA here is from genome assembly GCF_047967505.1 of Dipteris shenzhenensis. Taxonomy (NCBI): domain Eukaryota; kingdom Viridiplantae; phylum Streptophyta; class Polypodiopsida; order Gleicheniales; family Dipteridaceae; genus Dipteris; species Dipteris shenzhenensis. The sequence continues at coordinate 3,688,103 of NC_141603.1, read as the reverse complement.
CAAACATTTCTATGTGATTAAACAAGACTATACACCTAGGAATGAAAATTATTGCTAAGCATTAGACAAATATCTACATCTCATGGATGGTTACGTGAGTGGGCACACGAGACTTTTGAGAAATTTCAGGCTGTTAAAGGCTCTCTAAGAGTCATTTTTTCACATGATGCAGAATATTACAACTATAAGAAATTCCATTCCATTATTCTTATGGCAGTAGTGGATATAGTACTAGACATGGACCTATACTTCTTAGATATAGATACAGGACCATCTGGGAGCCTTCAGAGCTTTAGGGCATTGGCCTTGTCATGAATACATAGGCGAACTGAAGACAACGTCATTGATGGAAGTGGGTATGGTTCATTGTAGATACGGTCTTTGTGCCTTCAAAGCCTTGGTTAATGTGTTCATACAAAAGAAATAAGGGAACCTTGATCCTGCTCAAAGAGCCTTCAATGATGCATTGAGTTTCGTCTGCATCTACGTTGAGGTAGCTTTTAGGAGGCTGAAATCAAGATTCAAGACTAGTGTCATCATAGTGGGCACATGTTGCACACTTTACAACATGTTCTTATCTAGGAATGAGTTAGGAGATCTGGCATGGCTTGAGGCTACTTGTTGCAAAGATGCCAAGGAAGGTCTCATTTGGAGCAACCATAGCAATTGAGTTCGCTATTGCAAAGGCTTGATGATTTGAGAGTTGAAACTCTTCAATATAAAGCATCATTTCTTGCTAGGGATATGGGTTCCACACCACTAGAAGAACCTCAATGTTAGACTAATGTGGATGTAGGACAACGTGGCTAATCTTTTCTTGAGTTCCATCTGCATCTACGTCGAGGTAGCTTTTAGGAGGTTGAAATCAAGATTTAAGATATTGCTTAAAAGAATGGAGGTTGATCTTCATACTAGTGTCATCATAGTGGGCACATGTTGCACACTTTACAACATGATCTTATCTAGGAATGAGTTAGGAGATCTGGCGTGGCTTGAAGAGGATAGAGTCACTATGAACGATTTAAGGCTACTTGTTGCAAAGAGGTTGCAAAGATGCCAAGGGAGGTCTCATTTGGAACAACCATAGCAATTGAGTTCGCTACAAAGGCTAGAATTGTGACTTGAGAGTCGAAACTCTTCAATATAGAATTGTCATTTCTTACTAGGGATATGGGTCCCACACCACAAGAAGAACCTCAATGCTAGACTAATGTGGATGTAGGACAACATGGCTGATCTTTTCTTGGAAAAAAAGTGGCTAAGGCAAGCTTCAAACATGTTTAATTAGTAGTTAAAGAGGGGCATGATGATAGAAAGGCCATGACTACATCATATGGAAAGCATGGAGTTGCAATGATTCACTAAGGCTCTTTGATCTTATGTAAATAGAGCTTGTAACATCAAACAAGGGTTTTGTAGTGATCTTATGCAAGTAGAGCTTGTAACACCAAACGAGGACACCTTCACATGTATGGCAAGTGTATGGCAATACATATGACAAGTGTGGCCACCCCTTACGTAGTGGACTTTGCATGGGGTTGCAATGATGCACTTCACATCTTTGGTCTTATGTAGGTGGAGCTTGTAACATCAAACAAGGGTTTTGCGGTGATCTTATGCAAGTAGAGCTTGTAAGACCAGACAAGAACACCTTCAAATGTATGGCAAGTATATGGCAATACGTATGACAAGTGTGGCCACCCTTTGTCACTATGTACAGCAATTGTCGTAGCTTGGAAGATGTTAGTGATACTTTTGACCTTCAAGCTGAGCTTGTGCATATATATTTTTGTAGAACATGTATTTTCATTGGCTTTTGTTGGTAGGCCTATGACAAAATATGAAGAGGGGAGAGGAGAAGAGTGGAGATGAGGAGAGAGGGCACAGCTAGAGAGCACACCACAAATGACTAACTGTACACTAGATTTAGTTGAAAAAATAGAATATATACAAACCCTTTTAGGGTAGGGTTAGGGGATCTAACCCTTTCCTTTATAGCACTCTATAAGGTTAGTGCTATGCACATATGATCGTGTGATGGTGCTATGCACACATGATCACATGATGTTGAGCATGAACTCTCAACACCTTCCCTCAAGTTCAACATCATGAAGTAGGCCTTCCCTCAAGATGATGATTTTGGGGAATCGAAGAAGGACTGAGCATTACATTCCATCACACCCCTTTAATGGGAATGTCCTTCCTCTGCGTCAAACCAAGAGCTAGTCGGTGTTTCTCGAATAGCTCTTTACTGATGGTTTGGTAAAGCAACATTCTCTTTGCTATCACAATGCTATAGTGTGATGTCACCAAGTAACACTCTTTCTTTGATGAAGTCCTCTCTGACATCAATGTGCTTTGTCCTGGAGTGATATACTAGATTTTTGGCCAATGCTTGAGCCGATTGATTATCACAGTATATTGTTGTTGGCTTTGACCCATCAAAGTAATCTATTTCTGACAATAGTCTTCTGAGCCATATAGCCTCAAATGCACCTGTAGTGAGTGCTCTATATTCTGATTTAGTTGAAGAAAAAGAAACAGTTGGCTATTTGTTTGACAACCATGATATAGCACCTTGAACAAGGAAAAATGCATATCCCTGTGTCGATCTCCTAGTCTCATGATCTTCGGCATAGTCACTGTCACAGTATCCATGCAACCGTGGATGACTTCCTCTGTATTCTATCCCAAACTGTCTTGTACCTCTGATGTATCTCAAGACTCTTTTGGTTGCATTCCAATGAGACTGTTTTGGATTTGCCATAAACTGTGCTAGTGAGCTTACTGCATAACAAATATCTGGCCGTGTGATTGTTAGATATATAAGAGATCCAATGAGCTGCCTATAGTATCTGTCATTGACTGTAGGCTTTTTTGAATCTTTAGTAAGTTTCAAACTCTGTTCCATGGGAGTGGCTGCAATCTTGCAATCTGCCATATGAAACTTCTTCAGGAGACTACCAACATACTTGAGCTGACTCATGAATGTGCTGTCTGAATCTTTCGAGAACTCAATTCCAAGACAATAGTGCATAAGTCCAAGATCTTTCATGTCGAACTCTGCAGATAAGTCTTGTTTCAATTTTCTGATGAAGCTATCCTTGCTTCCTGTCACAATCAGATCATCTACATACAAAAGTGCAATAGTAATGTCTTCCCCTTGAACTTTGTAGTAGAGAGTAGGATCTACATTGGACTTCATGTATCCCAAATCAGCAAAATACTTGTCAATTCTGCTATACCAACTTCTGGGGGCTTGCTTTAAGCCGTAGAGACTTTTCTTGAGATGGCAAACCTTATTCTTTGTTCCTGGTTCAACATAACCTGCTGGTTGTTGCTGTAGACTTCCTCGTCTAGATAACCATTGAGAAATGCATTCTTGACATCGAGCTGATACACATTCCATTTGTTGAGTGTTGCTAGTGATATCAAGAACCGTATGGAATCCATCTTTGCTACTGGATCATAAGTCTCATCATAGTCTTGACCATATTGTTGTGCAAATCCTTTTGCAACTAATCTGGCTTTATATCTCTGAATACTTCCATCTGGATTGTACTTCACTTTGTATACCCATTTGTTTGCTATGGCCTTCTTTCCTGGTGGAAGGTCGCATAATTCCCAAGTGTTATTTTTATACAAAGCATCCATTTCTTCATTCATAACAGTTTGCCATTCTGGCTTGTCTACTGCGTCTTCGAAGTACACTGGCTCTTCCGTAGCCATGATGGTAGTCATAAGAGCATAGTTGCTGGTTTCCACCTGAATTGCTTTGCCTTTTTGAGCATATGTCAATTTGGCTGGAGGTTTGCTTTCCCTAGTAGACCGTCTGAGCTGTTGTGGCTCTGCTTGGGGTGTTGCTGGCAATTCTTGCTCTTCTTCATCAACCTGTTCTATAGATGACTGTGAAGTCGATGCTTCTATCTCCTATGTAGGTGAGGTTTTCCATTTTGATTCCTCATCAAAAATTACATCTCAGGAGATAATGACTTTGCGGTTGATGGGATCATACAGTTTGTATGCTTTGCTTTCTTCACTATAGCCAACCATGATACATTTGCGTGACTTTGCATCCAATTTTCTGTGATGATCATCATGTATGTGGGCATATGCTATGCAACCAAATATGCGGAGATGCCCAATGCGTGGCTTGTGTCCAGTGAATGCTTCATAAGGAGTCATACCTTGTATCAGTTCGGTAGGAAGCCATTAAGCAAGTAATTTGCTGTAGCTATTGCTTCTACCTAATACTGATTTGGAAGATGCTTTTCACTAAGCATTGCTCTAGCACTGTCTGCTAAAGTCCCATTCTTCCTTTCAGCTCTTGCATTCTGCTGAGGAGTATTTGCACATGTGAATTGTCTTCGTATGCCGTGATTTTTGCAAAAGTTCATGAATGCTGAAGACATGTATTCACCTCCTCTGTCTGATCTCATGACCTTGATCTTTCTGCCTGTTTGGTTTTCTACCATGGCTTTGAATTCTAAAAAATCTGGAAAACACTTTAGATTTCTCTTTCAGAAAGTAGACCCAACAATATCTGCTGTAGTCGTCGATGAAGGTCAAGTAGTAAAGTGAACCATTGATGCTGTGGGTCTGAGCATAACCCCATACATCTGTATGTATCAAATCAAGAATACCTCGTGCACGAGAGGTACTTCTGACAAAGTTGGTTCGCTTTTGTTTGCCGAAGCAGCATGCTTCACAAACTTTTCCAAGAAACTGTAGCTTCGGAATCCCAATTGCCATATTTTGATTCCTGAGATCTAACAAGTACTTGAAATTGACATGACCATATCTCTTGTGCCATTTTGCAGATAGTGGCATCTGTTGCATTTGAGCTAACATGGCATGCTTATCTGGTACTGTAGCTAGCATTCTGTATAAGCATCCTTCCTTGACACCTTTTGCTACTAGCTGACATCTTTTGGATTTGTCTCTAATAGTGCATTCATCACCGTCGAAGATGACTTTGTAATTGTGTTCCGTCATTTGACCTACTGATAAAAGGTTCTTATTGAGCTTCGGAACATAGAGCATATCTTTGACTAATCCTTTTGTACCAGCGAAATTGTTCATAGGGATAACACCTGTCCCTTGAACTGGATTCGGTGTATTGTCTACTGTGTAGATGACATTTTTCTGTCCTTCTAATGGCTTCATTTCTGTGAACCATTCCTGATGATTTGTCATATGAGATGATGCACCGCTGTCGATGTACCAAGGATCCTGTTCCACTTGGTCGACTTGATAACTGAAATCCTCTTTGGGATTGAAATCAATGTCTAGGTGCATTGTATCAGTCTGATGCAATTCCTCGCTTGCAAGAAACATATTTCCATGTTCATTTGCAAAATGACTGTGACTAGAATGTCCACCACGATGATTTCCTCTGCCTCGAGAATTCCCTCGATTACTGTTGGATTGACCGCCTTGGTTATACTGCTTCTTGCGGCAATCTCTTTCATAGTGTCCAAACTTGTGACAATAGTTGCACTGAATGTTTGACACATTGGTGGATGCATTCCCTCGTCCTTAGAATCTTCCTTGATTGGAATGATTTCCTCTTTTTGCTGATTCTGATGTTGCTGAGGATGATGCTGATGCTGATTTTGATTTTGTTGATGATGACCACTTTTCTGGTATGATCTACCTCTACCTCTGCCTTTGCCTCTGCTTCTATCTGAAGCTGTGAATAGGTGATCATTAGAATGACCTTTACGTGCTTGAATGGCTTGAGTCCTGAGTTCTTCACCAAGTAGGATTGATTGAAGTTCTTCCAGTGTCGGAATTTGCTGTTGGATGGCAATACTCTGGACTAGATTCTCGTATCCCTCTCCTAGTCCATTCAGAATGACTTGAACCATTTCTGCGGGGTTCATAGTCTCTCCTGCTGCTATAAGTTGATTGTTGTAGTCTTTTATGCGAAGTACATAAGCATGACCGGTTTCACTGCTATTGCGAAAACTCTGGTTGATCTGGTTTCTCAGGGTGAGAATCCTGGATGTGTTCCTGGACTCGTAGAGAGCTACGAACATATCCCATGCTTCTTTTGATGTCTTGACTATGTTGAGTTGTCCTAGCATGACATCTTGCACATTCTGCTTAATCAGGTGATAGGCATACTTGTCTTTCTTATCCCATTCTGCTTGAGCTCGGGCAATGGCAGGATCTACTACTGGTGCGGAAACTGTTTGTGTAGATGTAGATCCCGTTGTAGATTCTGTTGCTGGTGCTATGACAACAGATGGAGTAGAGCTACTGGTAGCTGGATCGGCCAATGGTCTAGGTGTAGACCCATCGACATACTCCCATTTGTCCTGAAGCACAAGAATGGTCTCCATTCGGTATTTCCATGTACCGTAATTGGAGTTGTCTAACTTAGCAGATGCCTCCAGATTGAGGTTGCTAGTCAACATGGTGCAAGAAATATACTCAAAAGTGTCGTGAAGATCTCTGTATGAATCAACTGCAAATACACTGAATATGCGAAGTGAAATCTCTGTACCGTCGGTGAAGATATAATTATAGTATATAAAATATGATCTGTATTACAAGGCTTATGGCAATGATGTCGAGAATGGCCAAGAGGCTTTACGAGGCTGAAATGATGTGCACGATGCCGTGAGATAGCCGAATAGGCTTTATAATGGTGGCATGTGTGTGTGAAATCAAATGCTATCTACCCACTGAATCAATCTACAATGCCTGTGAACTCTGAAGTCTTGCTCACTGAACTGATGAAGGTAAGGTTTCAGGTAATGTAATGATGTGAAACCATATGTGAGCGTATGGACTGTACTAGTTGAGAATTTTGGGCATGGCTTAGATTGGCAACTTGGGGAAATTCAAAGCGTCCCCTCTATGGCGATCTAGTCTACTCTAATCTAGATCTAAACCAACCGTCGATCGATGAAAGAATAGCAAATAATTCCTTTTCTTTTTTCTTTTTAAGTGCTGGGTCAGATGTGTCGATGTAGAGGCAAATGTGCGTGAAGGAAGTGGTTTTGTTGACGAGGCTCAAATGTGAGTGTAACTTGCGCCGAAATGTGCACGTGATGTGACAAGCGCGTAGAGCGCAAAAAAACGAGCGACTTTCCTTTTTGGAGTGCCCTCAAATTCTTCCTGGATCAAGAGATATGACTTGATCTATGTGGAGGGGCAAAAGGAGTGCAAATGGTGTTCAATGATGATGTGTCACTGTGAGTCACATGCAGTGATGATGTGGCATTGTGCCTAGCAAGAGGTGTGCCAGTGAAGCATGTGCTGAGGTGGTAAGAATGGTCACATGAAGTGCCTGTGGAGCACTATGTGTGCCTGCAGAGGTCAGTGCTGACTGGACTGCTGAGGTGGCACTACTGATGTGGCACTACTGAGGTGGCACTACTGACGTGGCACTAGTGACGTGGATATGCTGACATGGCAACTGATGATATGGTAGGTCATGTGTTTGTCTATGTGGCATTGATGATGTGGCAGCTGAGCTGGCTGGTGATGTGGCAATCGACGATGTGGTAGGATGACGTGGCCTGCTTACGTGGCTGTTAGTGATGATGTGGCAATCGATTGCCACGTGTCACAATGTTGACCAAGTTCTCTGACCTATGATCAATCTAACCGAGATTAACTTACCTTCACCCAGGTTGGAGCTTATTTGCCACGTGTCAAATGGATGTGGTTGCCTTATCCTCCACGTGTCAGGGATTGGGTAGTCGGAATCTTTGAGATGCCGATGGAATCTCAAAGATTTCATCGTCGTCTGCTGTGATGGTCGACGGTGGCAACTGGAAGCTTGCGCTACAATCCGTGAGCTCATGGAGGAGTAGAAGCGACCGAAGAGTGCTGTGGCTGTAGCAGTCATTGTTCGGGCTGCTGCTGGCCGGTCGTCGAAGATGGCGCAGAGAGCTATTGGAGGTCGACCGTGCGCTGTGGTGAGTCTTGGAGGCGTAGGGAACCACGAAGATGGCAGAGTCGCCCGTTGGATTGTTGGAGATGCACCGAAGCTAGAGTCATCGTTGGGCTGAGCCTTTGGAGCTGGGACTCGTTGAGCTGTGTGATGGCTAGGAGAGACTCAAATCATTGAGCCGTTTGCAGCAAAGCTTGAAGATGTAGTTTGAGGTAGAGCTGCAGTCTCGTGGCTGTCGGAGAGCATCTTCATTATAGTCGTGGAGGTAGATGACGACTGTAAGGGTTGCCTTAGTTGTAGCTGCTCGTTGGTCGAGTAGCTGCACAGGCTCTGGCGGAGAGGCGAATGGTTTGCGAGGGGCTCGTTGGCGGAGCTTAGAGAGCATTTGCAAGCTTAGACTGTCGAGAAAGTCTATTCGGCTTGCTTACGTGGTTGTCAGTGATGACATGGTAATCGATTGCTATGTGTCACAATGTTGACCAAGTTCTTTGACCTATGATCAATCTAACCGAGATTAACTTACCCTGACCCAGGTTGGAGCTTATCTGCCACGTGTCAAATGGATGTGGTTACCTTATCCTACTTGAAGATCTCGTCTCTCTAAAACACCTGCAAAACTGTGCAAGTGAGTTTGAAGACTCCTTTGTTAGTAGCCAAATTAACACAGATCTAAATGCAATAAATTAACATTACTATAAACCTTACCGGACTTTGTATTTTACATCATACTTAATCTATAGCACAGACAAGAGATGACCAACTTTAACACTATGCTCATTGATAGTACTAATAGAAAAAAAACACCCAGATAGAAAGGGCTTACAAAATACCTTATTGGCTCTTGTCACCATGTAACACCTATAAAATCAAAACACAAAAGGCGAGCTAGCATGCCACTAATTATCAATACTACTTTGTAGGTTAGCAACCAAATTAATAAAAATGTGAATCTAGCAAATTAACCTTATTGTGAAGTGCAAAAATCACTAAAATAAAACCTCTCCTGTTGTTTTTATGGCGTTGAAACCTTAGAGGAGATACACAAAAAAGCCTTTAAAAATGAACGGCTAGCAAAGTGAGCCGTAAATCTAGTGAAGACCAAGAGCTCGACTTGGATTCTCATGAAGTAGATGTGATCGTCCTTGTCCTCTTCATCCAATTCTTTCTCTATAAAATCACATGCATTTCTAGGAATTCAAAGAGGAATTATTTAATGTGTGATCATCCTCGTCCTCCTCATCCAATTCTCTCTAAAAGATTTCATGTATTTCTAGGAACTTTAAGAGGAATTATTAAACGAAGATGACCAAATGCTTATTATTCAAGATTTCAATATATTATTCCTCATTAGCACTCAAAGTATATCGAGAAGATGCATGAATACTAAATTCAAAGTCTTCAGAGTACTTCACCGCTTGAGAAGTGAGACAATATTGAGTGAGGGAGACCCTAAGAGGTGGAAGCCGTAGTCGAGAGGTGAGACAAGATTGAGTGACAGAGACCTTGAGAGGTGGAGGTAGCAGAGTAAATAATATAGAATTGAGTTTGCGTGAGTTGAGATCAAGATAGACCCAAAAGAAGAGAGACCCTAGAAAGTAAGAGTTTGGGGAGAAGGGGAAGTATTACTTTGATTTTGTAAGATTGGGTCCCATATCCCTAGTACAAATAAATCAAATTGATGCATCCTCCCTCCTCCTAAACTCAAACTTTCCATGAGCATTAGACATACAACCTCTAATTTTTGTGCCCCGTTCTTTTGGGTGTTGGTGCAAAATTTTGTAGATAGCATGAGCACGCTACAATATGAAATATATTTTTGATGCTCCAAATTGGAGGGGGCCTTGTTGTGTATTTTGGAGTCTCATGTCTATGTGTGTGGGTGTGTACACATACACATGCATGCTTGTATAAGGGTCATACCTCTTAGTAAGTGCAAAGGTCAATAGGTATGTGGCTGTGGTCATGTCATGTGGCAATACATGTGCCAAGATCTCATAGAATAGTTGTAATTCATGTTGGGAGAAAAGAAATCCATAGCCAACCATTTAAGTACATACCTAGGGGGGAGGAAATCACCATTGAAAGCATCGATTTTTCAAATTAAAAAGCATTGCAAAATGATGCATTTTTAAAAATAGAGTGTTGTTTTACAACGTTCTAAGAGTCATCATGTTATCCATTAATAAATGTGACTAGCGTACGAATGTTTTTTTTTGGCATCCTCATCAAAAGAGGATTCATTTTACAACACTGATTTGTGGTCATGATGTTGTGTTTTGTGTGATTTCAATATTCCATCATTGTGTTTGTATCCAAAACTTCATTTTAATGCAATGCATTCGCTATGGAGACTCTCTAGCAACACAAATCCCAAGTAGAAACCTTGACTTTTTTATATTAGTGTCCTTGGCCTGTTGATCTTGCTGGCCTGTAGATCTCACCATCTAGATCATCTTCATGTTTGCACTGAGTTGAGCTAAAATGGTTGGATGATGGTTTTAGAAAAGATGGGTTGAAGATCCCATAGAATTGCGTCGATTAGATTAGGATTATATAATTTGTCCCAAATCTTTACCTGCATGAAGGAAACGGTAGGAACTATAGGTAGTGGTTGCCTGCATGCCTTAAGTTTGGCCTTGAGAAATATAGTCAGCCCTACCAATTGGCCACTACTAGGTTGGTTGGTTTAGGGACAGATTGGATCAACGATTTTACAAACCCAATCGACCTAAAATAGGAGGGGAGAGTAGACAAGATCCTCTTCTATAAAAGGGTCCTTGTTGCCTCATTCTACCTCAAATATTGGAGAGACTAAATCTAGCCAAAGGCACATAATAGGAAAAAGAAAAAGACAGATTTTGAAGCTAGCATGGTAGCCTCTCTAAGTTGTAGAGAGAGAGCTCTATGATGTAGGTATATGCATACATGAGGGTACATCTTTTATAAATGGTTTGACCTATTTTGGTGCAATATATTACATGGTATTTTGTATGTCCATCATTAGATCTAAATGTTGGTGCGACATGTTACATGGTATTTTGTCTGGACATCATGACCTAAATGAACAGTATTTCTCCCTTTTCTTGGAGGAAGGAAGGAGATGTATGAATGAACAAAGGGTGACACGTATAGATGGAAACCTATTAGATTACAAGATGGAATTCATTGCAAGCTTTGTTAGGCAAAACACTAGAACTTATCAAGTACTTGCGTTATGGAAATGTCAATGCTTCTTTTGATATCTATGAATAACAATGTATCCCTAATTTTCTTTGAATAATGGGATTTGTAATTCCATGATTGGAGTTAGTTCATTGAAAGAAAGCCTGCAAATTAAATCAAAGGAAAAATATTAAAACATGAGTTAGTATGATATAGAAACCACATGCCCCTCTCCCTCACCCATCCTATATTAGTTGATACATCTAAAGTGTTATGGTCAACTATTGTCATATGTGTATGTGTGCCAAACAAGGAATGAGTCCCACTATGGCATGTTCACCAATGGCAGTTTTCTTTTTCCAAGTGGCATTAGAGTAGGCTGTTGAGAGTTCACACTCAACATCATGTGATCATGTGTGCATAGCACCATCACGTGATCATATGTGCATAGCACTATCCTTATAGAGTGCTATAAAGGAAAGGGTTAGATCCCCTAACCCTAACCCTAAAAGGGTTTGTATATATTCTATTTTTTCAATTAAATCTAGTGTACAGTTAGTCATTTGTGGTGTGCTCTCTAGCTGTGCCCTCTCTCCTCATCTCCACTCTTCTCCTCTCCCCTCTTCATATTTTGTCATGGTATCAGAGCGACCTTGCCTTCCGCTAAGGCATTGTGATTCTTGTGAGAGTGAGAGAGATTGAGAGATTGAAAGGTTTCTATCTTTCATTCCATTGATGAAAGATTTAAGTTCATGTGAGAGATTTTTCCGTCCATATTTTTGTTCATTGCTTGAGTGCTTATGATAGTTTCAAGTGAGAAAGAGAGAGATATTTTATTCTTGTAAGTGAGAGATTGTATCGAAATTCTTATTGTGGAAGAATTCTTTTTCCTTTCATTCCTTCACTGAGAGAGATATAGGAGAGATCTGTTCTTTTGAGAGAAAAAGAATCAAGTGAGAGACTTCTTGTGTGAGAAATTATGTGAGATAAGGAGCCGACTCCTATCTTGATGCACAAGCAATGCTTGGACGACCTCAACAACTGGCTCCAGTCGATGTAGCTGCATCTTCAATGCTAGCAAGCTGCTCCATACGACCTTCTACAGCCTCTCTTCTGAAGCAAGCCATGCTTTGCCACTGTTGAAGAGGTAACTGGAAGCCATAGGCTTTGCCTCGAAGCATGCTGTGTGCGTTGTCATAGTTGATGCATGCAGGGCTAGAGTCGTGAGCCAAGAGGATAGACTTTCTCGACAGTCTAAGCTTGCAAATGCTCTCCAAGCTCCACCAACGAGCCCCTCGCAAATGATTCGCCTCTCCGCCAGAGCCCGTGCGGCTACTCGACCAACGAGCAGCTATAACTAAGGCGACCCTTTTAGTCGCCATCTACCTCCATGACTACAATGAAGATGCTCTCCAATAGCCACGAGACTGCAGCTCTACCTCAAACTACATCTTCGAGCTTTGCTGCAAATGGCTCAATGATTTGAGTCTCTCCTAGCCATCGCACAGCTTAACGAGTCCCAGCTCCAAAGGCTCAGCCCAATGATGGCTTTAGCTTCGGTGCATCTCCAATGATCCAACGGGTGACTCTACCATCTTCGCGGTTCCCTACGCCTCCAAGACTCACCACAGTGCATGGTCGACCTCCCATAGCTCCCTGTGCCATCTCTTATGACCGGCCAGTAGCAGCCCAACAACGATTGCTATAGCCACAGCACTCTTTGGTCGCTTCTACTCCTCCACGAGCTCACGGGCTACAGCGTAAGCTTCTAGTTGCCACCGTCTCCATCCGTCAACCATGTGATCTAATCACACATTCAAAAGTTGAGATTGTCAATGTGTCTATTTGAATTTAAAATACACAGAGAATTTGTGTTTGTTCGACCACACATTCAGTAGTCCGAATTGTCAACATCTCTATTTGAACCTCAAATATGGAGAGAATATGCATCAATACCAGTATGAATGAGTAAGGCCTCCTACTTGAAGCTCTCATCTCCCTAGAACACTTGAAAAACCAAAACACAAAAGTCCCTTTGATGTGCAAGTGTGTTTGAAGACACTGTTGCACGTTATAGCCAAATTAGCATAGATCTAAATGCAATAAATTAATATTACTATAAACCCTACTTGACTCTGTATTTTACACCATAATCAATCTATAGCACAGACATGAGATGACCAACTATAACACTATGCTCATTGCAAGTACTAATAGAAAAAGAAAACACCCATATAGAAAGTACTAATAGAAAAAGAAAACACCCATATAGAAAGTACTAATAGAAAAAGAAAACTCCCATATAAAAAGGGATAACATAAGCTTACAATAGAAAATGCCCAAATAGAAAGGGATAACAGAAGCTTACAAAATGCCTTATCGGCTCCTATCTCCGTGGAACACCTATAAACACAAAAGGCCAGCTAGCATGCAAGTAATTTTGAATATTTCTTTCCAGGTTAGTAACCCAATTAACACAATGTGAATACAGCAAATTAACCTTACTGTAAAGTGCAAAATTTATTGAAATAAAATCTCTACAGTTGTTTCATTGGCGTTGAAACCTTAGAGGAGGAGATACACAAAAAAGACTTTAAAAGTAAATGACTAGCAAAAGTGACCTTTGAATCTAATGAAGACAAGGAGACTTGGATTCTCATGCAATAGATATACAGTCACTAGAAAGATTAGGCTTAAGAAACATAGTTAAAAAATGATGTCAACATACTTTACTTTCCTAATTTTAAAGAAAAGTGCATTCGTAGTAATTTTTAACATTGTTTTCTTAGGCATGAGCTTTCTTCATACTCTGTCCTGTGATTGCACATGCACTTCATGAGAATCCAAGTCAAGCTCTTATCATTCACTAGGGTCAAAGATCAATTTTGCAAGCCATTTCTTTTGAAAGGTTTTTTTTTGTATCTCCTCCTCTAAGGTTCTAATGCACTAGATGATAGCAGAGGACATAGTGATATGAACACTAGTGGACATAGTTTGTTATCCTTGCTCATCTAAAATTATTAAATATGTAATTTGGATCTTGCTCATTGGGACATAGAAGATGTATTCCTTCTAGGGTTGAACTCTCAATATCTAGCTATACTAGGATGTCGTTTGATTGGGATCCACCTCAATATCTTCACAAAATTATGTATTTGAGCTAGCAATTCTTCTAGCTCTCGATTCATGAGACCTATCATGTAGAATGATAGAAATATCCATGGATATTCCATCAATTAAAAGGCATAGCATTTGCTGGCACCCTGTTGTAAAAAAGGAGCTTCCTCACCTGAAAGTTAGCTGAAGCTTCCTAAGTCATTTGTTGTGTGCGTGGAGCCACTCATTGAAGTTTTGAGCTGCCTTTTCATGTGACTACACTCCTTTTTACAATAGGTGCCTACAAATGCTATACATGCCTCTTAAGTGATGGCATATCACTGGCTATTGCTAGTATTCTACATGAGAGTCCCATGAAGTGGAAACTAGGAGAATTGCCACCTCAAATACATAATATAGTGGAGATATTAGAGTGGATCCCCATCACACCACATCTTGGTGTAGATACATATTGAGAGTTTGACTACATCACATCTTGGTATAGTGCAAATATCGAGGTGGATCCCTATCACACCACATCTTGGTATAGCTACAAATTGAGTGTTTGACTCTAAAAGGTGTACATCCTCTACATCCAAATGAGTAACAAACACAGTATTAGATAAAGTGGGACAAAAGTTGCATTTTGGCAATTTCGAAATTGGGTGGATTTCATTAAAATTGGGAAAGGCTTCAAGGGGAAATTTTCATTGATTGTGGGAATTTTACCAATATTGAATATGCTTATATTCGGAATTCCAATGATTATGAAAAACTTCATTGGTTGTGAAACAGTTCATTGCGTATAAAAACTGGAACAAAGCATTTGTGGTAGAGTTTGAAAATCATGTATTTGGTGGTGTTAATAAACATCGTCTAGGGACAACATGTATATTTTACTTGAGGTGCTAATAAACACTAGTTGGTGGTGTTAACAAACACCATGCATAGTGAATTCCACTAGAAACAAAGCAGTTGTTGGTGAAGGTCAGCTTTTGAAAATTGTCATATTAATAATATGCAAATACCCATTGACAAGATAACAACAATTGAGAAACATCACATGAGAACACAACTTACAATGGAAGTTTGGGAGATTAAGAGGGAGAAAATCGACACCATTTTCTATGCTCTGATACCAAGCAAGCTTTCCTGTGCTTTGATACATACACTCTGTGGAATCTTGATCTTCTTGGGTCTATTTATGGATTTTGATGTCCATGACCAGACAATTGCATCAATACACTCCCATACCTGTGGATCCAACCTATTCTCTGCCCAATACTTGTTCCAGCAATCAACATAGGCATCTGCATCACTGAGCCCCTTTCTCTTAACTGATGGTTCCCAATACTGAATTAATAATTTCTTGAAATTAGGAGAAGCAGCATGCATCTCGGCACTTGATATGGCAACCCCAAGCCATATGGGGTATATAGGATTTGATGGCCTCACCAAGACGAAGTCACCTTGCTTAACATCTACCATTGGTCTAAACTCTTCCCTCGGCTTACCTTTTAGAGGCCCACAATAGTGATCATTCCATTCCTCATAGCTTTGGAAATCATTAATGCAAGCATCTATATCATCCTCCTCATCAGGAGATTGTGTTCTTGGCCAAAACTCTTTGTACACTCCTATCTCTGAGATGTTTTCCTGTTCGAGCTCACCGATCATGGTTTTCCAATAGTCTATCACTGGCCTAATGTAGGACTCATATGATGCATTCTTTCCACTTGCACATCTCTCCCAAAACTTAATGTAATCCTTTATCCCTGATATTACTTGCAAGTGATCTCTCATAAATGCAGCCATTGGCAGTATATCCAGACAACCTGTTGGCAACAATGATCGACCCTTACTATCTTTCTTCCATAGCTCAATTCCCCCTTATGGGCATCCAATTCGATGATTTTGGATGCACCTTGTACTGCATCATTGGTCTGTCACCTTGCATGTAAAATCGAAATTGTAATGGCTTTGCATGTCCAACTAGCATTTCTTGCCCATCACATAGGTAGCCATCCACATAATCCTTGAAGTTAGGAACCCGTGTAAGAACAAATGGTGCCAGTGAAGATGATGTACATTTTTTGAATGTATCCATCAGATGTGGGAAAGTGAATGTTTGTCCCACTCGCAAGCTCTCAGAAAACCTGCTGAACATTGCATCAATGTCCTCATGTGTGTGCCCTACCATCAAGAAGCCTAATTGAACTGTCTTGAAAATGCCCTTGCTACAAGAAGAGAAAGGTATGCAAACAAGTATCTATTTTTGTACTTAGACCCACAATTATCTAGTTGGAGTAGCAAGTTCTTTGGCAACTTTTGGAATGGTGGCTCAATAGCAACACTCCCCTCTAAAGAGGGTGGGTTTTCTCTTGTATTTGATAGAAAAAAATTCATACATGTGTCTGTAGCCCTTGCAATGGAAGTTGTCATGGCCTCCATGACAGACTTCGGGTCACTTTCTGATACAGTTTCTAGATTTGCATTTGTGATCGTGACATCTACATTTTCAGACAAGCTAGCTCCACTTGTGGAAACATGTGCACCTTTAGAACTATAATGGGAGTCCAAAGCATTTCTTGAACATAGAGCATTCAAAAGGCGAGCATTGCTTCTAGGAATCCCATTGGTAGCAAGGTCTCCAAGGTCATGCATATCCATCCTCTCGAGGTTGCGCAAACAAATTGAGAGCGATCCAATCGTCAGGTTGGGATCAGATGGCCACAAACCATTGAGGGTGAAGTGTCCATAATGACTGTTTCCATGCCCATGGGTAATCATTCCAATGAGTGAAACCTGTAATTTCCATGCAGAATCGGTGTCCTTGGACCTCACCCGAAGTCTTGGAATTGCTGTATTTTTTTGGTCCATCTTATCATGGATTATGCATACATACTTTTTTGGATGATCTCGGAGTACCTACGCCATGCATAGTATAAGTTCCTATAACTTTGTTGCTGTATCATATGCATCTTTCTCTCTTCCATCAGCGAATTGCGCTCATCTTGACTTTTTGTGGCTGCCAATTGACGGCTGCATAAGCTACATTTAGAGAATTCACTCGTCTTAGCAAGGGCTACATTTTTTAAGTCTGATTTCCAAATCGTGCCAAATGTGGATGTGGATAGGCTCTGATAACCACGTTGATTAAGTGAAGTGTTGACCTCACGTAGGATGTCTATCTTCTTATACACTTCAGGTATCACTTGATGTGTCTCTCTAGAACCATCCTGCATGGTTCTACTCTAGCAAAGTCAGGGCTTGTATACTTGCCTCCAACTTGTCAGTTTAGAGCAGCATCTAAATCCACATAGTTTGAGAAATGGAATACCCCTCCTAGAATGGTGGGGTAAACATTTGTACAAGTGGAGAATGGCGGTGGTGCCAATCTCTTATTAGTCCCTAGAAAATGGCATTGAGAAGCCTAAACTCACATGTGCATTCTTCTATGTAGTGATCACTGTCTCCGCTGTGTAGAGATCATATGGAATTGTGTCAATCTCTATGGAGAATGCCACCAGTGGAGAATGGCAGTGGTGCCAATCTCATACCATGACCTGAAAACATGCACAAGGAATCCTAAACTCACATGTGCATTGGCACTTTTGCCATTATCCTACTGGAGCCAATAAAATTAGTGGAATGTCAATCTACAGGTTTTGTTTGTCTAGATTACCAGTAGTGGAGAATGGCAGTGAAGCCAAACTTATGCGGGCACCTACATAATGACACTGAGATCATCAAACTCACATGTGGATTGGAATCGGACACCACTCTCCTATGATCACTAGAATACCTCTCCTAGAATAGTAGGGTAAACATTTGTAGAAGTGGAGAATGGCAGTGGTGCCAATCTGTTATTAGGACCTAGAAAATGGCTTTGAGAAGCCTAAACTCACATGTGCATTCTTCTATGTAGTGATCATAGTCTTTGCTGTGTAGGATCATATAGAATTGTGTCAATCTCTGTGGAGAATACCACCAGTGGAGAATGGCACTGGTGCCAATCTCATACCATGACCTGAAAACATGCACAAGGAATCCTAATCTCACATGTGCATTGGAACTTTTGCCATTATCCTATTATAGCTAATAGAATTACTAGAATGTCAATCTACAGGTTTAGTTTGTCTAGACTACCACTAGTGGAGAATGGCAGTGATGCCAATCTCATGTTGGCCCTAAGAAATGGCATTGAGAAGCCTAAACTCACATGTGCATTCTTCTATGTAGTGATCACTGTCTCCGCTGTGTAAAGATCATATGGAATTGTGTCAATCTCTTATTAGGCCCTGGAATGTCAATCTATAGGTTTAGTTTGTCTAGACTACCACTAGTGGAGAATGGCAGTGATGCCAATCTAATGCTGGCAACTATATAATGATACTGAGGTCATCAAACTCACATTTGGATTGGAATTGGACACCATTCTCCTATGATCACTGGAATACCCATCCTAGAATAGTAGGGTAAACATTTGTACAAGTGGAGAATGGCAGTGGTGCCAATCTCTTATTAGGCCCTAAGAAATGGCATTGAGAAGCCTAAAATCACATGTGCATTCTTCTATGTAGTGATCACTGTCTCTGTTGTGTAGAGATCATATGGAATTGTGTCAATCTCTGTGGAGAATGCCACCAGTGGAGAATGGTAGTGGTGCCAATCTCATACCATGACTTGAAAACATGCACAAGGAATCCTAAACTCACGTGTGCATTCTTCTATGTAGTGATCACTGTCTCCACTGTGTAGAGATCATATGGAATTGTGTCAATCTTTGTGGAGAATGCCACCAGTGGAGAATGGCAGTGGTGCCAATCTCATACCATGACCTGAAAACATGCACAAGGAATCCTAAACTCACATGTGCATTTGCACTTTTGCCATTATCCTACTGCAGCCATAAAATTAGTGGAATGTCAATCTATAGGTTTAGTTTATCTAGATTACCACTAGCGGAGAATGGCAGTGATGCCAATCTCATGCTGGCAACTACATAATGACACTGAGATCATCAAACTCACATGTGAATGGAATCGGACACCACTCTCCTATGATGAATGGAATACCCCTCCTAGAATAGTAGGGTAAACATTTGTACAAGTGGAGAATGGCAGTGGTGCCAATCTCTTATTAGGCCCTAAGAAATGGCATTGAGAAGCCTAAACTCACATGTGCATTCTTCTTTATAGTGATCACAGTCTCCACTATGTAGAGTTCATATGGATTTGTGTCAATCTCTATGGAGAATGGCAGTGGTGCCAATCTCTTACCATGACCTGAAAAACATGCACAAGGAATCCTAAACTCACATGTGCATTTGCACTTTTGCCATTATCCTACTGCAGCCAATAAAATTAGTGGGATGTCAATCTATAGGTTTAGTTTGTCTAGACTACCACTAGTGGAGAATGGCAGTCATGCCAATCTCATGCTGGCAACTACATAATGACAGTGAGATCATCAAACTCACATGTCGATTGGAATCAGACACCATTCTCCTATGATCAATGGAATACCCCTCCTAGAATAGTAGGGTAAACATTTGTACAAGTGGAGAATGGCAATGGTGCCAATCTCTTATTAGGCCCTAAGAAATGGCATTGAGAAGCCTAAACTCACATGTGCAGAGATCATATGGATTTGTGTCAATCTCTGTGGAGAATGCCACCAGTGGAGAATGGCAGTGGTGCCAATCTCATACCATGACCTGAAAACATGCACAAGGAATCCTAAACTCACATGTGCATTGGCACTTTTGCCATTATCCTACTGCAGCTAATAAAATTAGTGGAATGTTTAGAGTACCACTAGTGGAGAATGGCAGTGATGCCAATCTCATGCTGGCAACTACATAATCACAGTGAGATCATCAAACTCACATGTGGATTGGAATTGGTACATTTTTTAAACGGTGTTTTGGAGATTTTCAAATGAGAATGCTCACAACAAAGCGAGTCTCAATATCAATGGAAATTCCAGAGAGCTATTATGAAGGTGTTTTTGAACATCACTATGGCTCATGAGATGAATCTAACTCAAATGGGTTTCAAAGTTTATTATTTTGTTGATGATAATGTAGTTTAGACACTGATATTCTATTTATTATTTGAGAATGTAGTTGATATTTCACACTTCATGAATGGCTATCTAGTCTATTTTCACATGTTTCTCGTGTTTTTTCATTGAAGGGAGCTATAATTTCTTCCAAAACTGCCATTCTAGGAATTGTGTTTTTCCCGAATTATGTAATACGGCCTTAACACATCCAAATAAGTAACATTGAATCTAGAAGGAACACACCTCCCATGAGTAAGATTAACACCAATAAATCCAATAGAACACTTATGTAGCAAGGTTTGTGATGGATGCATTGCATGGTAAGCAATTTTCTAAAGAAAATTTAGTTTACAAGGTTTGTTGTTGTTTTCTTTGCTGCAAAGCAATGAATTCTCATCGTAATCACTTCTTCTGTTATTTTCTCTTCATATGCCTAGGCATTACCTGAGGTGTGTGTCCCCTACTCTCAATCATGGACTATAGACTCTCAATTGAATACTCTAAGATATCTTAATTAGAGATATCAATGTCAACACCTTGGGTACTATGGACGTGCCATAAGGAGCAAGCCAATGTCAACTTTACCACCCCCAATATTCTAGTAGTGGTTGTAAAGGTCTTGCAAGTATGCCATTAAAGCTTGTTCAGTGGGGGCCATCTCCACACCTACATTTCATCCATGCACATGAGGCTCCCAGGCATACAAGCTAGATTCTTGGGCATCTAAACTCATATGTTGTGGCACATGCACAATATATATAGCCATATCCACAACATCTGCAGGGATATCTGTAACAATGGAATCATTAGAAAGGAGAACATCTACAGGAGCAATAAAGTCTCTAGATGAGTAACCACATCTATGATTGCATCCTCCACATATTGTCCATATACCTAGGGAGGTGTTTTTGGATGCCTCAGTGTGGAGGATGCGGTCATAAATGCACTTACTCATCTAGATGTTATTTCTCCTCTAGATCCTATTCTTTCTAATAATGTTGTAGATATTCCCACAGATGCCCATAGAACATTGGCATTGGCATTTGTCCTTCATATGGGACCCATTGACATTGTGTTGGGTTGTGAATGGTTGAAGCCTTTGGGTGAGTTTTCAATGGAATTGGAGAAGTTCGAAATTGTGTGCAACACATACCTATTGCATAGCACATAGTTCCATTTCCCCCCCTAAAAATGTAGACTTGTCCTAGCTACACACTAGATGTAGCATAGCATCCAATAGCTAGCATTGGAGCCATAGAATTTAACTCATTTGTAGCTCGACAAATGGCACCTATAGTCCCCATCCATGAATCACTGGGGATTAAGATGTCTTTTTTCTAGCTACAAATGAGTTAGTCTATGGATCCAATTCTAGCTGCTCGATCCTATGGTGCAGCCAGTCTGTCGATGGGATATGCCTACGTTTTTGGTGGTGGAAATGGAACTTTGTGGTATGCAACATGTACATGTTGCATACTATTTTTAGCTTTTCTCTAGTGCTTAGTCACAAGTTCCTAATTTTATGACAAAAAGATAGTACAAACAAGATATGACCAAGTTTCATTGAAGGTGATATCAATGCATTAAAGGCAGCAAGGAATGAGCTCATAAAAATTGAAGAAGAGATAGTCAAATGTTCAAGTGTAAGCTTTCCAAGAAGTCCTTGGAAAGCCCTTTCATATGGCTTTGTGATAAGAATTATTCCAAGCTATAAGAATAGAAAATTGTGTAGCAAGCCTAAATCTTCTTTTGTTGATATTGTGGACAAGGTTTTAGTCTTTTGGAGTTTAATAAGTCATCTCCCCATTTGCCTTCCCCAAACTGCTACCATCGCGATAGGAATCTAAACACATTGGAGTAGGTTCTCAATCAGTATAGAAAAGACACAGTTACCAGCCAAGGTACTTGACCTATAGCAACAAGTTTGGGAGCTTTCTTGCAATTGGCCCGGCCTTATGCAAGACTTGACACCTTGCCAATATATTGGTTGCAGCCCCGCAAGAACCCTACCCCCAAAGCAAAAAGGGGGAAAAATAATAATGGTAAGTAAGCCCATATCTTTCCTAACTATGAATGTTTGTAGTCTAACTGATCCCCTGAGAGGTTAGGAACTTGCCTTTTGTCTCAGAGCAAATGCTCTCTCCTCAACTTTTCTAGCCCTCCAAGAAGTTAAAGTTACTGTTGACATCCTTGAGAGAAAACTCAAAGATGTAGATAGAAGAAGAGTTTGGTTCTTTACTAAACATGAAAATGGTAAAAGTGGCACAACTATAGGTGTTCTTTCACATTTCAGTGAGGGGATACTAGGCAGTCAAATTGACCAAGATGGTAGATGGATCTCCATGTCCTGCAGCACTTTCTATATGATGTATCAAGTGGATTTTATGTTTCCTATATAGGAAATGAGGTCTTTTCCAAGAAATGTGAATTTTTATATGGAGAATCAAGTGGGTTCTAAGTTTCCTATATAGGTAATTAGCAAAAATGTATATTTTCTATGTGGTGATACACTCTAGGCTAATTATAATTTTTCTACTCTTAAAACTCCTCATATTTCTTCTATGTATCCAAAATTTTCAAAAGAATTTGAAATGAAGTTTTCCCTATTCTACGTGCAACATATAATAATAATCTATTTGTAAGTGCAACATACAAAAATGTTAATGTGAATTGTCAAATGTGTAAATAATAAAACATGAAATGCAATTTCAAATTGATGTTTAAAATAAAAGTGTCAATTTAAAGTAAATGCATGATGTGGATCTAATATTTAGATAAGAGTCTAAATTGTCTAAGGTTTTCAAAGCAAAAGTTGACAATAAAGGACAAATAATTCCTTGACCCATGAAATGCACAATGTGTGATGTCAAATGAAATGGTTTGGTGTAAAAACCAATTATCTCATGTTAATTTGAATGAGAAAATTACAGCTCAAAATAATTTCTCTCAAGCATAAGATAAATATTGTTTGCCAATAGAAATATAATATCATATGAAAGTCTAAATTTTCTAAGGTTTCAAAGAAAATGTTTGCCAATAAAGGGTAAATAATTCCTTGAGCCATGAAATGCACAATGTGTGATGTCAACTGAAATGTTTTGGTGTAAAAGCTAGTTATCTCATGTTAATCTGAATGATAATGTTATAGCTCCAAATAATTTCTCTTGAGCATAAGATAAATATTGTTTGCCAACATATATATAAGTTGATTGTATTTATTGTGAATGAGATGTTGATATCCTCTAGTGCACAAATTTTCAACTAGGTATGCAAACTTTTATGTTGTCATGTCAACAGGGTGTCAATGCATCTTCACTCCATTAATTTTTTGATACCCTGAACTTCCATGTACATTTGAAAATAAATACAACAAAAATAGACCTCTAGGTTTCTTGCTATATTGTCCATCCAAAAGGCATTTGTCTAATTGAAAGATAAGTTGCTTCTCTCCCATTGTTTTCCCTTTGATTTTTGTATTTTGTTCACAGTATACATTATGCATTAAGATAGTATTATGTTGTGGTGTTAATGCATATAACTTTTTGATACCGTTCATCCATTAAATTTGAAAATAAACCTCTTTGTTGCTTGCTATATTGTCAATCCAAAAGGAAGCCATCTAACAATAACATAAATTTCATGGGTCCATGCAAGTGCAGTGATAGAATTGGCGTGAGTAGTGTAGGCCCACCACCTATCCCTATGTCATGCAAAGAGTCCTTGAAAAGATGGAGAAGCAACCCAATAGCCATCAAGTGTGCGAAACTAATGAGTGTGGTGCATGGTGAGAATGGAAGCACCTCAAAAGAGGTGGAGAGTAGTGCCTTGAAAGAGGTGGTCACTATGGGTGAGTAGCTCGAGGAGGATGGAGAATCGATGTCTTACATGGAAGCGCTGGCAAAAAAGCTCCAAGTGGCTTCACTCCACTGGAGTTGGAAGAAGCCAAATAGATCCTACAAGCAGATATTTCTTGACGTCGTGCAAGGGAAGTTACCACCAAAGGTGGTACGAAGAGGGTCAAAAACATGTTGCACACTGTGAGCTCCAAGTTGAAGCCATCAAGCTTGAGCTTGAGTAGTTGGGAAGAGGATGTGCATAATTCTTCTTTAGAGCCAGGGTACCAACTTTGGAGGAGCTCCAATGGTTCTTCGTTTTTCAATGTTATATTCTAGCCTTGGCCTAATAATTGCTCTATTCTTCCTTGCTATCTTGAGGATTTCTTGGGTGTTTTTAATAGCATTCATCTAAGACTCATCAGCTAATCTGTTAAAGGAGAAGGCATGGGTCCCCATATGAGTTATCTCTTGCTAAACAAATTAAAGAGAAAAGAAATTGGGATTTTCCTTGAACTAGCTACCTTTAACCAGGAAGCTCTCTTTCTAACATTTCCAAAGTCAAGTACCATCATGCTAGGTTTGTGGTCCAAGAGAGGTAGAGAAGAGATTGTTGAGGGCTTGGAGGAGATTGTCTATGAGAGCAAGCTTTGAGAAGCATAGATCCTATCTAGCCTTGCTTCTCTTCTAGCCTCCCCAATTTGTCGATTGCTCCAAGTAAAGGCTCCTGGGGTGCCTGAGTCTACCAGCTAGATATTTTCCTTCAGTTCCTCCCAACTAAGGAGCTCAGCCCTCTCAAAGTGGAGCCCTTCATTAACCCACTATCACTAGAGAGCTCCACCATATTGAAATCCCCTAGGAGTATAGTGTCTAGTCCCAATCCATTTAGTTCCTCCCAAGTGGCCCTTCTTGAATGTGCACCTGTGGGGGCATAAATGGAGGCCACTATAAAATATATGTTCCTAGATAGCATTGAGTGGTCTATATAGGCTATAAAATTTCATATACACAAAAGACCTCATTTCCTATATAGATAACATAGAATCCACTTGATTCTCCATATTGAAGTCAAATTTCCTAGATAGTACTACCTGGTCTATATAGGAAAAACAATTTCCTAGATAAAGAGGAGAAAATCCGTCTTCCTATCTAGGAAATATGTTGAAATTTCCTAGTTACCTAGCAATTTCTTTATATAGAGATTGGTCCAAAGTCCCTTGTGTGCATGTCGTATATTAACATTTGCTTTATTAGTCTTCTCGATCCGCATGCCTCAGAATACTGGGGATTTCAAAAAAACACTTTGTTCCAAAGCAAGATGAGGGAGAGTAGCCACAGTAAGCGCTGTTGGTACTCACCAAACTCAACGATATCAACTCCACATGAAAAGCTCCTTATATGACTATTGACCCTCTCCAGGGCCTCTCTACTACTCATGGTCATTCTTTTGACACTACTGTTGCCCAGGGACACTCCTTTAGACACCTCTACTGCTGCTGCCTCAGATGTTAAGGAAGATACCTTCAGCTTTTCATTTCATCCTTGAGAAGTTTTCTTTAGGAGTTTATACCTTGGTTGATCCTTAGGATGTAAGGGCTATTTTAGCCATAACAGTCAGTTCTAGTTCTATCCTTTTTTTGATGTATGACATGATATAAAGCAATAAATTCACTACTCTTTCTACCCAAAATAAAAATAAAAATGAAAAGGGAACAAGACAAGCATGTTTGTTCCAGCAAAAAACCAAGATGCAAATTAGTGGCACAAATGGCTAGTGCTTGGGACCTATGAACCCACCAGTTGAAGTGATCACCAGATAAGCGTTCCCACACCGTTGCGACTTAAGAACATATAGCGAGTGAGAGACTAAGCAAAGGGTCGAGTATACAATATATGGGGAACAACAACCGATGGAGTTGCTACCAAGACTATGGAGCTTTGGATAGCTATGCAGAAAACTCCTTATGTTAGAGAAGAGGATGACTAAGCATATAATATGCACTCAATTAGAGCTAAGGTCCCGAACACTCTAATTCCAAGTATATACTGGCATAAACTTCTCAACTCTAGTTTGAGGATGTAATCTTGCTTATAGGGAATTTCACACTTTACTGCCCAACTGCTACAAAATCACATCAAACAATATCACAGTGAGACAATGGGAATGTTCAAAGCCTAAGGAACTAGTAGTGACAAAAATAGAACATGGTGCAATCCTTAGAGCCAAGGTTGTGTTGAGCATGTCTTGAAAAAGGACCTAGGTTGTGCCAGGAAACCTGAGTGGCTTGTGACGAAGAGGATACAAAAAATGACTAAAAGGAATTGGACCATAATGAACAACTCGTTGTTTGCCTCTAGACAAGGCATACCTGATTATCTTCCTTGCTTGTAGAGCACTATTGTGAATCATGAAGAATCTTGCTTGAGATAGGTCATCCCTTCTCTGAACTATGCGCAAGGGATTGAATGTAAATCAAGAGCTTCAAAGGTCTCATCAGAGATGTTGCAAGTTTATAGTACCCAATGTCAAGACAGCACAAACGACAAGGCTAAAATCCAAATTGCCTTAAATAACCCTGTTTTTTAACTTAGGCCTCTTCTGACCAACTGCGATTACAAAACACGCTCATTACATTCGTGAGACTTGGCAGATAAATTCTAGGGCATTGATGTACCTACCCACTCACGCAAGTGTTAGTACTAGTTGCTAGTACTTATCATGGTGCATTCATAACAATAGCAGATCTACTACCATCTACACCCCAAGGCACTGTATAGTCCGTCGGTCCAAACAATGCATGGCATATAACCATTTGTGCATAAGAAAGGTTCAAGTGGTTCATGCCCTTGGCATATAACCATTTGTGCATAAGAAAGGTTCAAGTGGTTCATGCCCTTGGCATAGACCTGTGTACTCGCACTCCATCACTCAAATAAAATATGGAACTCCTAGTTCCACGGTGTACTCACCATTATTATCCTCATCTTATAAGCAAGATAACCAAGCCATCAAACAATGTAGTTACACGTCCCTAGTATACCTCTTCCAATATAGTATCTCATTATTAATGGACTAGGAATGCTCTATGCATGAAGTCCCCACAGCACCAAGTAGTAATTGCTCAATCATATATCATCAATTTCAGAGATACTAATCCCAAATACTACAAGGGTCCCCATGTGTGTGTGTTTAGATTAAAAAGTCCCATCAATAATTGAGCCATACAATTAATTCCATCAATTGGATAAAAAGTTAAAAAAGGAAAACATATAAGGAAAAAATGTTTGAGACATCTAAGTTGAAAAATGCAACTAGAGTTTGCAAAAATTTTGATCATATTAAGAATTTCTAATAATATTGAGTTTGACAAACATAATATTGAAAAAAAATGTCGAATCCAACAAAAAGATGTGTGTGTGTGTGTGTGTGATATTCTATATTAAAGACTAAATCCCATGCTCAATGAGGTAAGCTTTTCAAAATTATAATCTCAATGCGGTGATAGCTTGACTATTTAGAATATAGCAGTCAATGTCATTACCAATTCTAAGTTTTCATTCCTTTTAGAAAGAACAAAACAGATACGTTGGAATTCCAAGGTCTAAATTCCAAATATACATACCGTACTAGTATCTATCTATAGGCGGAAGGTCATATCAAATTTTAAATTTCAAGATCCTTTTCTTTCATAAATTTGTCTTCGCTTTACAAGGTATTTGTATCATCAATATCTAGAATAATGAATACTCAACCTGATTTTTTATTTAGTAATACCAATCCAAATTTACATCCAAACTCTCACACATATCTCAAGTAAAATGTTATACTATGTTTCTCTTACACTAATAGGGAGCTATGAGAGAAAAAAATCCATTAATTTGTCTAGGAGAAAGTGAGAGGGGTGAAAAGGAAACACTCATAATCTAAGGTACACAAAAAATTAATGGATCTAGAAATCTTTCTAGATGGAGGTCCAAAGCTTGTTAAAAAGCTTCAGGAGTCCATCGTGATGTCGCCTCCGCCATAGCCACCTGTGCCATCGACTGACTCACTCCTATAATCTACATTCGCCTATATCGAGCTTTGCATCACCTACCTGTTAGGGAGGGAGAAAGGAGAGGCACCAAGAGGGAGGGACCTTGTCATGCTTGGAAAGGGACTGGGCAGGTGGGATCTTGTCTATAGTGGCTTGGCCAGAAAGAAGGGGAGTGGTCGCACAGCCAGAAGGAGTGGTCACAGCTAGCTCTAGCGAGCTTCGCAGCAACAATGATTAATGGTGATTGCGAGGTCAAGAACCCACAGCGGGGGCGAAAGAGAAGAGGAAACTGGAGGCACAGGGAGTAGGGAGGAGACCTCCATCGCTGCGAGGACGTGTGAGGGAGTGATCTCTGCAAGCAGCAGGGAAAGAAATAGAGATCTTGTGAGGGGAAGGATGCGAATGGAGCGAGCTTTGTGAAAGCAAATTGATGGCAGCAGTGAACGAGATGGGTTGAGGAGGGAGTGGGAGGTGATTGCGCTATGGATGAGGATGTCGCAAGCACCGACAGGGGTTGAGGGGTGGAGGGCAAGGCTGAGAGGAAGGGGCCGAGGGTGAGGCGGAACGGAAGGCTGAGTGTTGGAGGGGGAGGGAGGGTTAGTTAGCTTAGTTAAGTTAATTAGATCCACCAAAATTCTATGCTTCAATGCGTAGATTAGGAATTTTAAAGATTAGGAGACCCATTAAGAATGCGTATAATGATAACATTTAATCCTTCCCTTCACAAAGTTAGATTCAATCAAAGGTTCATATAAAAGACCATATATATACATATTGAATCATGGGGTTCAAAAACTATGTGCAACATCCCAACATCTCAAGATTGGAAGCAAACTAGCTCACTTGCCCCAATCCCATGTAGAACACAATTAGAACTGTTATTCATATCATGAGGTAGACAACCTTCACCACTATTTTGTGGTTGTTATCCCTTTCCCCAACGATAAAATATGAATAGAATATAGTAAAAGAGATTTTAAATTGCTACGAATAAACCAAGTGTAAACTAGAATCAAAACATATGTTCTAGTAATGAACATTTTGTATGAAAACTTTGTTTTGAATCATTTTTTACATACAGATATTGAGTTTACTTTATCAATAAATTTTGTCATCATAGAAAGGTGTATATCCTACCGTAGCTTTGGTTTAAAAATCTAGCCCTCTTTTCCTTCATGGAACCTTTTGAGTATTCACGTCTCATGAGAAATGTCCTCTTTCAATTCCTTGATGAGCTTCAGTTTATACTCTAGTGAATTCATTCTGTCTTACACAATGTCTTATCACATCATCCTTTCCTTAGACTTACAATGTCTAAGTAGACCATCCTTGGACATAGATTGATCCTACAATGACTGGATAAAGTTGGTACGCCTTTATCAATCTTAATACACAACTCAAGAGTTGAGCTATGCCCTTATAGTGTTTGGGAGTACTATATATGATTGGACAACAAGGCATCTAGTAAGCCACGCTCTACTCCATTGTCTTCTTCTCTAGTATCAATTTTGGTAGGTAGTCTACAAGGAGGTGTAGTTACCTTTTCTCACCACCACAACGAAGTCAAACTCTATCAAGCCAATTAGATATCTTTCAAGCACTATAGGAATTATTTAATACATATAGCAAAGCTTGGTCATCATCTTGGTCATCAACATAGAAGTTGAAGTGGTTACTAAGAGGTAATGCCTATATTTCTTAATGAATAAATCATGGCTAACCATTCCTCTGTATCATAATGTAGTTTCATCTTTGTATCATTTAGTTCCCTCTCTATTTTAGTGTAGCTTCCTCTTTGTATTATTCAGTTTGTAAAGCACAATGGATATTGTAGTCTCTAGGTTAACGATGCACCCTACGGCATAGCTGAAGGCATATATGTGGACATGAACAGACACCTCCCAAGTCAATATACCTCAATGCTCCTCCTAGATATGGGAAATGTGAGCAGGTCAAAGGAGGACGTCACCACAGCAAAAGCCTCCTAGCGGTGACGCATCAATTGTTCTGAGTTTCTTTGGGCATACTTGCGTAGGCCTCGAGCTGACTATCCTCGGTTTTGGCCATCTCCTTTTTCATGTTTTGGTGTTGGATCTCTATTGTACTGGGTTTTTTTTCCAGGGGAGGAACCCACCCCTTTAATAAATTCGGCATGTTTTTAAAAAAAATAAAAAAAATAAAAAAGAGGGGGAGGGGGAGGGGGAGGAGAGACCATTTATAATATTATAGTTATCTTTAGAGATGTTATACTACTCTATAGATTAGTGGTAGAGCTCAAGTGTGTGAAGCATAGGGCTCAAATCCCCCCTTAACCCCCGATAATTCAGGAGGTTGTCGTCCTCGACTCCACCTCCTTATGAGCTTTGGAGTCTCCAGTCCTGGTTGTTCCCAATGTTGCAGCTCACATAGTCCAAGACGCTTCAACTACACTTGCAGCCCCGGTTGTAGCCTCTCCCCTGGACCCAGAGGTCGCCCCTCCCCTATCCCAATGGTAGCCCCTCTCCCTGTCATCATACATTCTCGGGTTGGAGGGGCCTCCGCAGCTTTTCAGACAAAGGGTTTTCAAGAGAAGTCTTCATCTCCCCTCTTGGATAGAGGGAAGGGGGTTGGGTACCCTGTTGATCTGCTTCCCTCTGAAGGGATCCCTCGCACCCTTGTGTCAGTCCTGATTCACAAGAACTCCTTTTCAGCCCTGGCAGATTTCCACGAGGAGGACTTTGTGCCCTCTACTCTTGGTGAGGCACTGATTGGCATTCCTGTTGACAGGGCGCCTTCTTCTTCAAGTGGTAGGGTCTTTTCTCCTCTTGATTATCTACCACATGGATCAATCCCTCGCTCTTTGAGCGGGAGGTCTTCCCTTATTGAGGAGTTTGTTTTCGCCACTAGGTCGGGTAAGATGTTCCTTTCTCCATCCTCCCGCCGATGAGGATTGTTAGCTAGAACATACAGGGCCTTGGTGGCGTCCCTCATCACTGTCGCAGACAGCGGATACAGAATCAGCTTCATCCAGGTGTTACTGGCGGTTCTATTGATGTTTTACTCTTGCAGGGGCACAAACTGGATGCCAATGATTGTAAAAAGTTAGGAAAGCTACTTTTAGGTCACACCTTTTGGTCACCTGCCTTTGGTACTAGGGGAGGTACTTGTATGTCAGTTTTGTATTCTTTTCTCCCCTTGGTTGTCGGATATGGTGTGACCTTATGCTCTAGAGCCCAGTGGGTTCTTCTTTTGATTGGGGCCTGCAAGGTTGGACTCCAACCTTTACACCCCTAATAACAGAGGGGATCATGTTTTATTTCAGAAGGAGTTGCTCTCCTGGGCCCCCATTGTAGATTCATGGGTCATAGGAGGGGACTTCAACATGGTAGAGTTACCCTCAGATAAAAAAAGGGGTAGAGTGGGCGGCATCCATTCATTGGAGAGGGTAGAGTGGGATGCTTTCCTCTTCAATTTCATTGGTAGAGATGTTTGGCTTGACGATGCTTTCCACACTTAGTCACAGTCACTCCTGTTTTCTTGGTCGAGGCCACAAATGCCTATCCATGCACGGATTGATTGATTTTATGTTGATGATTGGCCTTGGATAGAGGAGGATCAATTTGCATTGCTCCTGGGGTTTCCACTTCGGATCACTTTTCGGTAATTCTAATGGTTTCCGAGCCACATTTGAGAGGACGTTCTGCTAGCATTAGGATTCCTGATACCCTTTATGTAGAGGAGGACCTCTCAGAGGCATCTTTGCAGATTAGGGTTTCTCATGTGCAGGGTGGAGTGCCCTCCCCTTCACTTTTGGCAGCAGCCCTCTTTGATATTAGCGACTTTTCACATCTAGTTGCTAGTACCAGGAGACGTGAGATTCTCAGGCGAGAGATTGGTGTGCACCAGTAGTTGGCAGCTTTGCAGAGGGAAGAGCAGAAGAGGCCACTTGATGCTTGGATTCTCAAGAGCGCCTTGCTGCAGCAAGGGTTGATCAACATATTTTGTTGGATCAGAGAACAGAGTTTTCCTTTCATGCATGAGAGTCCTTCTGGGTACAAATAGGAGGTAGAGTCAATAACTACTCATGGCCGTAGACATAGTAGAGAGGGTGTCTCTCAGCTTATTGACTCAAACAGAGTTTTGCAGTTAGATCCAAATGTCGTTCATGCGCATAGCTACATATTTTTATGCCTCCCTTCTTTCAGCAAATCCTAGTAGTGTGGTTGTACATGATGCTAGACATGTCATTTGGCAGTGTATCCCTAGGTTGGTGAGTCCAGATATGAGACTCTCTCTTGATGCACCTTTTACCAACCTAGAATTCAAGTCTGCCCTTCTTGCCTTTCATAAGGGGAAATATCCAGGTTCAGATGGGCTTACACCATCCTTTTGCTTAACCTTTTGGGATATGATTGGGGATCACATCACCTCAGCCTTGCAGGGCGTTTGGGACTCCGGTGAGATGCCTGGATCACTTACAGAGGGTGTCATACATTTAATCCCAAAAGGGGGTTGCAAAAATTTAGTGTCGCAGTGGAGACCCATCACTCTATTCGGCACTTGTTATAAAATCCTGGTGAAAGTAATCTGCCTGCGGTTGCATCCCTTACTCCCTAATCTTGTTCATGATATGCAAACAAGATTTGTTCATGCAGAAGCATTTTTGATAATACATTATCCTTTTGGGAAGCTTCTCAGTGGGCCATGCAAAGTAGTCAAAAGCTCACAATTCTACTCCTAGACTTGGAAAAAGCCTATGATAGGGTAGACTGGGAATTCTTGGAGGGCACCCTTCATCATCACTTTGGATTTTCATATGCTTGGATCAGAGGGGTCTCAGCCTTGTATAGGTCAGCCCACAGCCCCTTTTCTTTTTTTCTTTGCGGCTGAGGCTATGAGCATTTTTCTCAAGTCTTGAGCTAACATTCTTGGGCTCAGAATTTTGCTCAGACAGGAAGAGAACCTCGTGGATTATGAGTTAGCAGATGACACTGCTATCTTCTTGGAGGTTTCTCCTCAGACTCTCACTTCCTTTAGGACAGCTTTGGATTTGTTTTGTACTGTAGCAGCTGCTAACATCAATTGGAACAAGTCCAATGGATTTTGGATTTGTGACGATGACACTCCAGATTGGGGGGCTGATTTGGATTTCACTTGGATTCAGACGGTTGTGTCAGTCAGATACCTAGGATGCCAGGTGAGTTTGGGCCTCTCTTTTTTGCAACAGTTTGCTCCTTTGTTGGAGAGAATTAGGAGGAAACTCCTTTTCTGGAGTTCAACTAGACTGGACCTTGCATCCAGAGTGGTGGTTGTGAACCAGGTTTTGCTGGACATAGCTTGGTATGTGTGCTCCTGTCGGTGCAGTTCCAGAGATTGTATCACTCATCTCATAAGGCCTATCAGGAATTTTTTATGGAGCAGGCTAGATGGCACTGCATACCCTATTGCCAGAGTAGCTTGGGACACCTTGATCCTTCCCACACAAGAGAGGGGTCTAAACATCATAGATCCAAACTTGCGATGCAGGGCCTTGATTTGCAAGTTTGTAGTTAGAGGACTTATGCCTAGGGATGAGCCTTGGAAAAACTTCTTCATTCACGACATTCAGGCTTGCAGCCCCTCCTCAGGGGGAGATTGAACCCGCCTCAGGTCTCCATCCTCCTCGCTTATGGTTGCGATTTTGAAGGCTTGGGCCAGCTTCAGAAGTACCCTTCGAGTTCCTCCATCCTCTATCAAAGAGATTGATAGGCAGGCGATTATGTGGAATGACAATATACTTGATGACCATTGTAGGCAGCTTGGTATGTCTCACTATATGTAGTGGTCCAAGTGGGAGCAAGGCCCTGCCACCTCCTGAGGTTCTTGGAAAGCTTTCAAGAGGCTTCCAAAAGTCCGCCAACAACAAATAGTTAGTCACCTCAAAGGATGTACAGGGAGGATACTTCAAATTGATGCAACCCTTCCCCTTAACTGGGTGGATACAGATGACACACCCGTTGTTTGCTCCGTGTGGATGGGAGCTTTCTCGAGGATAGGCATTCCTCTCCAGATTATAGCTTTTTTGGGAGCACACAAGATTGACTTGGTTTTTTATGTACAGGCAAGTGGCAGGCTGGTTATTTCTTTAGAGGATATTCTTTTGGGCTTGCCTTTTCAACCTATCAAGATCATAGGCTTTTTGGATCAGGGCAAGGACTTTGCATGGCATATTGATCCGAGCCCACGTCTCTCTCTTTCGGGTTCTTAGAGGTTGTGGCTCTTTGGAGGAGTGCCGATAAAGTTTCTTTAGTGGGACCCAAGAGAGTGGAAATAGATTGTTGCAGGGAACCAAGAGAAGAGCCTTCCTTTTTTTGCTTACATGGTCAGTAATGCCAGGAGGTTCCAGATCAGCTGTAGAGGTTGGAGACCTTATAGGGCCCCTCATTGGGAGAGTTATCAGGATTCTGCTGATTTGCAGAGAGTCTTCTAGTGGAGGCTTTGGAGATCCCGAAGAAATAGAAAGGTCACTCTATTTTTCTAGCTTTCTATTCATGGAGGGATTGCAATGAACATGTGGAGATCTAGTTTTGGGACAGACCCTACTTGTCCTAGGTGCTCGTCTATTGATGAGTCGATTCAACATTGTCTATGGGACTGCAAGCATGTGAGAGCCATTTGGATGGGAATTACCAGGGTCCTCAATACTTTTGCTCCTTCTCATTTCTTCATGACGTGGGGATCAGTGGCTTGGCTCTCCCTATCAGGGCCTCAGATCTTCTATAAGTGGCACGATGCTTCTTGGGGCATATCGATTTGACATCACCTAGTCGAGACTTGCTCTCTTGAGGATGTGCCTATCTCCCGCTATAAACCGCATGCTGATGGGGATATAGCTTGGGAGATACTAGCTAGCATCACTGCTTGGCATATTTGGAGGACTAGATGTATAGAGGCCTTAGACGAATCTCAAGTCCATCCCTCGCACACCCTGGCCAATATTTGGGCTGACACCATTCACACACTGATGGCCAATTGAGCGAGTGTGCAAAGTTCTTCCCGATCAGCCTCAACCAAGAGGGTTATATTCCTTAGGGAATGGAAGGGTTCCCCCTTTTTCTTAGAGACTACAATAGGGTTGAGGTGGCACTTTCAACCTCAACCTTGGTTTCTTTCCAACTCATTCCAAGTTTTCTATTCCCTATTTCATGCACAGCATGATGTATTTTCGCTTTGAGCTTGCTCACACGGGTTTTTTCATACTTAATAGAAGTCTCTCTCATGTGAAAAAAAAAAACTTACACAAAACCGAATATATTAACCACTAAAATTTTGGAACATAAAGTATTGGAATTGCCTCGCACATGGTTGGTTATTATTGAATTGCACATGCATACATTGTGCTCCTTTGAACTTTAATTTCAAAAAACATAAAGAGAGAGAAGTGATTCAAGTAACAAAGGGTTGGATAGGGACCAGAACATGTCAGCTGACAAAGCCAGCCACCATGGCAATGAGCTCTTGCATCAATGGTCATAGCGACAATATAGAATGTGTTTAGACCCCCCATGGTGCATCTTTAAGTGAAAAAATAGGTGAATATAAAAAATGCAAACCATAAAAAAGAAGTAATATTTCAAAATAATGTAGATCCATCAACATGATCTAAGCAAACACACGATGATGCATGAGTGTGTATGTGTGTGTGTGTGTGTGAGAGAGAGAGAGAGAGAGAGAGAAGGATCCAACTGGTCGAACCTGATATTTCCTCCAATCAAAATCATATTTATTTAAATACCCAGTACACCTTACAATACAGAAGGAACATCATTTACATCAGAAATCTATATGTTGAGAAGGAATCTTGTGGGCCCATTGTGCATACTGGCTTCAAGGTTATTGATTTCCTTTCATTAGCCACAGCGATTTGTCAGTTGTCAGCACACTGCAACATTTCCACAGACTGTCAAATACAATTTGCTGACATGCCCAATATTTAGTTCAGGGGTCTTGCATTGATTCCTTGTTCTTCTATTGAACTCTCGTAAATGAATCCCAAAAAAGTAAACTAGAGTGCAGCAAGTGCAAGCTCCCATGGCAACTGTTGGGAGCCTCACGAGAAACCGTATGTTATTCTTCACTCATATTGCAAGAAGCCTCCAATGTCTTCCATGTCAGGATCGGCTTCCCCTTCTAGGTCCAACTCATCGATATCCCCCAATGTATGCCCTGTCATTGGTCCTGGTTTCCTTGCTTCATCTAAAACTAGCATAATTTCATCCATGCTTTGTTGGGGATGGCTTGAATCGTCATCGTTGTAGCTCACATCTACCAAATCTCTGGGTAGATTTTTCAAAAACCAGGGATGGCTTTTGATCTGAGAAATTGTGATGCGCTGTACAACAGTTGGAGTGCAAACTTACACAAAGAAACACAGATGCGGACGTTCACACTCATGCAATCTTAACTCAGTAGTAGTACACCCATGACACATCTCTCCAAAAAAATCCAAAAAAGAAACAGAACAAAAAGCTTATCCAGTTAACCTGACTCTAGATTTAACCATGGAATAGAAAGCTCAAAGTTCTTACCTTTGCTGGGTTGGCTACAAATATACATGAGAGCAAATGTCGACACTCTGGCGATATGCGGACATTAACTGGTATAGAATACTGGCCACTTAAAATGCGCTGCATAACGGCTTATCTTAAATACCGATCAGTGATAAGCACACAGAGAAAGCAACAGAATCAAAAGGGGTAAGCCTCACTAGACTTACAACAATTGTTTTCTGAAGACTTCTGGGATCGTCAGGATCCTCAAATGGATATGCACCAACCAGCATGACAAATAAATTGACACCACAGGACCACACATCTGCAATCTATAAGACGAAAAAATAGGCGTTAGGAACTTCGTAAATTGCCATAGCATGACTGGAAAATTTTAGAGTAAAAAATGATAAATTACTGTCAACAGAAACCCAAATCACGAAAGCTACCTTCAATTTACATACCACACACTCAAGAACCAAACCATGCAGACAGAGAAGAGAAGCATGCAAAATTATTCAGAATGATGTTCATCCATCTTGAAGCTTTTAGGAGTTTGCGTGGTGCATCTTTGCTGAAGAGACGTCAGGCCTATCTTCTGAAGTAGTTGTCTGAAGGCATGTTTCCACCCCCATAATGTCTCCTCAGTGTGCGCACATGATGGTCTTTCATGAAATGGTGCTTAAGGGATATATCAATACTCACACCAAATTGTATCAGACCAACAGCTGATGTTTCCTTTGAACACACCACTGGACATCAGCTACACTATCAATATTCTCATTAATTTCTCCGCTAAGTCAATGGATAACCACCAAAAGGTAAAATATGTAATAGACACCCAATTTCAGCATCATGTACAAGGCTATACTCAATGACTTATGCAATGCAGTGTCATAAAACTTGAGGTCTTTTCCGACATTACATCTCAGCATCTTTCCGAGGCTTAGCTGATTGTGTAGTTTCGATTGACAAGAACCAACCTACAGCAGCAGAGCTGATGGAAGTTGGAGCAGAAGTACAACAACCAGAAGGACAGCCAATGTATTACAGCAACACTGAAGTGTAAGATGTACAGCTAAAGTGATAATAAGTCATGAAAGCTAATCCTAAAACCCTAATTGGTCAAATCATGGAGCAAGATTATGTCATAAGAGTGGACTTTACCAAAATGTACTACTAGTACTAACACACTAGCTAGCACTAACCTACAAGGCCATACCGAGGGCTAACCTCTCACAACGCCCTCCATAGTATGGGTGAAGTACTCTGGAAACATCTCAAAGACACCTGGAACTACTGCCATGGTTGCACTTGTTCATCCAAAAGGATATTGCAAATTATGGAGGTACAAGGATGGCAGAA
Source organism: Dipteris shenzhenensis (assembly GCF_047967505.1). NCBI lineage: Eukaryota > Viridiplantae > Streptophyta > Polypodiopsida > Gleicheniales > Dipteridaceae > Dipteris > Dipteris shenzhenensis. Next base: position 3,650,125 of record NC_141603.1, on the reverse strand, counting down.
TCACATAACAAATGGAATCAAGTGTAAAGCTTGCCGAAAAGCTTCAAACTTTGGGTCGTGGAAGCGCCTTGGTTGCCAAATTGTCTTGTGTCGGGAACATAAGACAAGTGAATATCGCATGCTGATAGTCTCTTTGTGACATAGTTCATTAATGTGCTTAGTACGTGTATGAAAAACTAGATTCCGTGCAAAGGCTAAAGCACTCGACAGTAGATAATGTTGGGAGATGTCTAACCAACATTAAGATCTGCAAGTAGTTTCGGTAGCCAGATACATTCCACCGTGGCTGTAAAAGCTGCCATGTACTCATCTTCACCGAACCAAGAGATCCATAAATATATCTACACGAATCCAAGAACATGCCCAAACTCATCCTCTAAAACACAACACATAGTGCAGTTTCAATCTCATGATAGTCACTCATAAGGTTGAAAACCATAAACTCCATCACGTATAGCAGGGACAAGCTACTATGACAGCCCAATGACGTCATCAATGCCCAACAGTGGGTTGGGCATAGTATAAACATCTGCTCTAGCCTCTCACACATACAAATCCACACACCCACACATACTTGGAATCCATTTATACAAAGGTCTTCATACTGGTCGGCACTCCAGACATGAAGGGAAGACTCAACCATGACAAAGGCTAGCACTAGCACTAATCAAAAAGTAGTCCACATTCTCTTCATTCAAGCTGCAACTGCTTGTGAGGTTTATACAATTTCATTTAGTCTCTCCCAAATGAGATGCATGAAGCTGCAAGCATAAAACAGTTGCCACTGTTTGACACTCTCTTGTCATTGCATCCAGCCCAGCCACTATCTGCGAAAGCATGCAAACTAAGTGAAGAATGGTGGCCATAGAGAAGGCCCAAACCTTGATTTCAAGTATTGGAAGACATGCTTCACACCTTGCTTATGCTGTATTAAAGGACTACGCATGAATATGCTTAGCTGGGAAACGACATACTGAAGATCTGGCCATGTGTGAGATATAAATCAGAGCCTGTTGATAGAGTGTGGCATCAAAGCGCTCAACCCATGGATAAACGAAACCAAACTCAACAAATGTAGAAACTCATTTGCCGTCCTCAAAACAAAATCTATGTAGGAGCTGTCCAATGTATTTGAATTGACTCATCATAATGCCCCCCTCAACATGAGCAGCAGGCCCAAATCGTCCTCAAAACAAAATCTATGTAGGAGCTGTCCAATGTATTTGAATTGACTCATCATAATGCCCCCCTCAACATGAGCAGCAGGCCCAAATCTGTCATATCTAGTATACATCCTATCCCTCTAGATCTCTCTGACTCCCAATCCCAAGACTTAACTTTTCCTAACTCCAACCAAGTTCAAGTTATCCCCGCCCCCCCCCTCCCCTCCCCCTCTCTCTCTCTCTTTGCACACTACTCTGTCTCTTGCTCTCTGTGCGTGCTCTCTATCTCTCTGTAAGAGCCAAAATAACATACACTTCAAATCAGTGGATAAATTAGATTGCCTACTTTTGATCCTTAAAAATTAGAACTAGGTCACCTACAAATCAGAATTACCTTGCCATCATACTGTTTCTTCGACAGAACTTCTGGAGCAATGTATGCAGGTGTTCCAACAGTTGACTTTGGCTGTGACTGCAGGACAGCAGACTGCCCCCGTGCCCCATTCAAAGAGAAAAGGAAAACATCATCTTTTGAAATTGGTTGCCAAAAAAGGCTAAAAGATAAGAGACAGCACATCGCTGCTTTTATGGCAAGCCCTAATTACCTTAGAATACCCAAAATCACAGATTTTGATTCGTGGGGCCCGGCTCCCATCTAGCAAAATATTTTCTAATTTGACATCGCGATGGCATACTTCCTGCATCATAGTCACGTAGAAGGAATCTAAATGTTCACTGAATTCCTATCCCCATATACAGCATGCACAGAAAATGTACTATTTGAAGGACAAGACGTGTGAGTACCATTGAATGACAATAGCTCACTCCTGAGATCAACTGCTGGAAGTAGAACCTTGCCTGGAATAAAACAGCTACACAATCACATTTTTGTAGCAAGCAGATTGAAGAGAGGTTATCCAAAGTAAGTGTACATAAAATACTTTCATTCGGTAGATATGTCAGTAACAGAAACCTCATCTTCAGTGAATCGCCCTGCTTTGCAGACCCGCTCGAAAAGCTCCCCACCCGCAGCATATTCCATTACTATGGCCAAGTGTGACGGTGTGAGGTACACCTGCAGAGGTCAGGCGCATAGGCATTCAGCCATTTTTTCTTTTTTTATTTGTCACCGAAAGAGGCAATTATGCCCAGATATAATGAATGCTGACCCAGTACTTCGACAGCAAATAAAAGGACCGGGTATGTTTTCATTCCTAGCCAGAAACCTGCTGTAGCATACCAGATAGCCTTTTCGGAAATTGGAACCTTGTACTATGTCGAAGCGTTTATGAAGAGCACGAAGGCCCCAACAGCTGTCCACTGGACAATGGACAATGATATCTTGCAGAAAACACCCAGAACATTACCTCCTTGAAGCGAACAATGTTGGGATGCCGCAGAGACCGGTGGTTGATGATCTCTCTCCGAACATTTTCATTGATCTACGTAACAGCAAGATCAAGGAAAAATAAGGCTTTGAACATAGAGACCGCCATTCATCTGACGCTTAAGCTTCGTTGGTTACCATGCGTAAATTGGGGAGCTACAGAGCCGGAAAATAAAGATTGTTTTCCCATTGACTATATATATATAAGCGTGAGAGTTGATTAGACGAACTTAGGCAATTCAATAGCCAAGTATTTCATAACTTGTGGGAAACTCACTTTAGAACCTCGTTCTATGCATTTTACAGCCACTAGCTCGTTAGTCATTCTGTTGCGCATCAGCTTTGCCACACCAAAATTGCCCGCCCCAATCTCCTCAATTAGCTCGTAACGCTCCATGAGATAGAGACTCTCCAACCTGGTATCCTCTCTTTAGTCAGGAAGCTCCGTCATACTGTCTTTCTCAACTTACCTTTGCAGAAGCAGGGGTGTGAAATCAACCTGCAAATGAAATTCAAATTTGAGGCCTTGATCTACACCGACTACTTTCCACAGCATCAACCACGGACGGAAGTCAAGGTCCGGAAAACCAGAGACCCATTTAAGGAAGAGCAAGATCGGAAGGAGATCCACATGGGGATAAGAAGGGTGGTATTGGAAAGGAAGAGTGGGCCTGTGTGGAAGAGAAGAGATGGCGAAAGGAGGTCGGTACGCGTTTTTTGTTGCCTGACCCAAGATGGCTTCCCTTTCTACATATACTTGCCTTTCTACGTACGCTCTTTCTTTTGGCAATGGCACGCCCCCCTTCCCTTTTGACGTCTTTTTCCTGTTCCTTTCGCCCAATTCTCCATTTCAGAAGCGTTCGCAGCCTCTCTTTCATTTACTCTTCCCTTTAATATATTTGACGGGTTAGTCAGACTTCTCTATCTCACTCTGTCTCTCTCTCTCTCTCTCTCTCTCTTTCTCTCTCTCTCTGGCTTCCTCTCAGGCCTACTTGGCCTCCCCTCTCTTGGCAGGTTCTGGTCTCTCTTTCTCACTCTCTCTCTCTCATACGTTCCCCCGCCGCAAAATGTCTCTTCGCAGTTCTCCCCCTCTCTCTCAGTATCTTCCGAGCTAGAGGAAGCCGCAGCTCTACATCTTGACTTTACCAGAAGCCGCCATTTTCTTCGCTGAAGGTCCCTCTCGGCAACGGCAGCTGTAGCCAAGTGGAGGAGGCGCCAGAGATGAAGACAGGTGTAGGTGGAGTGTAGACTGTAAAGGTACGACCCATGGAAGTGGGTCAAGTGGGTGGGTCTTGAATTTTGATGCCAGCAGGACGTTGGATGGAGGTCACGTCCTTGGGGTAGAATTCAAACTTGAAACTTGAGGCAAACGAGGGCAATTGTCAATTGTACTCTTTTCACCGAAGTTCACTTTTTAATTGAAAGTGTCTACTACTCAAAATTTGCCAAGGGACATTTCATACACTAACTGCCTCATTAGGCCAGCCGGCAACAAGCCACCTACACTGTATGGCAACATCCATAACAACTTGCTTGCAAGACAAAGAAAGAACAGACAACCTAGTGACTGAGACCTCATAACGGACCACCCATAACCTATGTAATGTCGCGTATCTAATGACATTCCATAGCTCAGTTCCGTCCGAGCCGAGCTCCGCGCCAAACATAGCAGCCCCTTTGGATATAAACTCCAAGCCCAGTACCTTAGCACATTGTGAGCGAACGATGCTCCACACATTTCGAACCCACGGGCACTCCCAAAATAGATGTGTGATGGTCTCAGCAGAGGACCGACAAAATTTACATCTATCATCCACCTGAAGCCAGGGGACATGGCTGCCCACCGGGAAATGACCTCCAACAATTCGCCACATGAAAAAATTGACCTTGCTGAAGGGGGTGGCCTTCCAAGCCTGCTCGAATCTTCCCCTCCATAGATGCTCCGGGTTTGATCTTAACCATCTGTCATTGGCCTTCTAAAACCAATCCTCATTGTAAGCAAGTAGCATGTTAGTCATCTTCGCGTTGAACTTATGAAGTGGTACTCCCTGTCCCCATTCCCACTCATCGGCTATGGAGCCAGTTGAGGGTTGAGGGTTGGATGGCCAGTCAGCTGGAATCCTACTCAGGATCAATCCCACCAGCCAGAGCCTTAGTGCTTTTTCAATCTACAGCATATGAGTTTTGAAGAATGCACATACTGACAATATATAGAAAGAGGATGGGGCCAAATTGTGTTTTACTACTATGCATCTCCCTAGTAGACTTGGGGGAACTTTTGACCATACCTCGATTTTCGCTTTGAACTTAGGCCACCACCACAGAAACCGTTGCCTAATGGAGATACCAATCCCAATCGGAACCCCAAGGTGCCTAATCACCTATCCTCTCGGGACCCATTGAATACCTGTGGCTCTCATCCACTCTAGCGGCTCCTTCCTAGAGACATACAAGGCTTTTGATGCTCACTGTTGTCTTCCTTAGCCCTTACAACTTTTAGCTATTTCTTGGCTTGTGAGTCCACCCGTCTGAGATGCCCCGCATCAGCCCTGCCCAGCTGCCTTGCAACCCGTGTCACAGCGTCAACGCCCTTGTCGAAGGCAATAACAGGGTTTGGCTCCCCTACAGCACTCTGTCTCCATGCCGATGCTAGGATCCTGCAATTCTCCTCTGTGAAGACCAAGCTATTCATCTTGTAGACTTGTCTGCCCTTGCGAATCGGGTTGTTGCCTACCACAAATGAAACCAAGCATGGCATGTGATCCGAAACTGTCTGGGAGCGATCCACCTCGCCTTCCCAGGGGGGGCAAACCCAAGAAGCTCCATCACTGAACCAACACAGGTCAAGCAGTGCTGCTTGCATGCCGGACCCCCTTCTGTGAAACCAGGTGGGCCGATTGTCAAGCATCCCTAACTGACGAGCCTCCACCATTGTGTGCTTCTCCTTCATTATTGACCAAGCCTTGGAGCGGCTCTCAGAGTGATTGAAATCCCCAGTTAGCACCACCCTTGCATCGAGCTCATCATCACTCATCCATTCCCGAAAAATCTCACACTCTCCAGCATCTGTTGGGGCATAAACCGAACCAACAACAAGCTACTTGCCTTCAATCTCCAAACTTGCTCCAACAGCGGAGCTTGCTGCATGTGCAAACGCCTTCGTGGCTTGAAGCTCTTTCTTACACAGGATTGCTGTGCCCCAAGCCCCTTTCTTTTTGCATGCACTGAAAACATCAAAACCTTTGAACAAAGCGGCTAGGAACGAGGCCTCTTCCTCATCTAGCTTGATCTCCTGTAAACAAACCATGTTAACATTCCATTGCCTGATCTTCTCAGCCACCACCCACCTCTTGGCTCTCAGGCCGAGCTCGTGCATATTCTATGAAAGAAGCTTAACCAGCATGATCATAAATGTTGAAGTTGCACAACACCTCATAGGAATTCTGCCTTCCGGCCTTACCCTTTTTCCCACTGCTCTTTGTTGCCAGGTTCTCCTTGTGGCCAGTCTTCTTGTTGGAAAAACTGCGCATGTCGTCTTCCAAGAGCCCCAACCTCTGAGGCAAGACCAGTTGGTTTGTTGCAACCAAAGTGCCAAGCGGGGTGGGTTTCTGTGGTTGGACAGCAGCCGCACTCGTAGCTGGCCTTTGAGGGGCCCTACTCTTGATTCCGGCTTCGAGTGGAGTCTCACTGCTTTTGGGGGTCGGTTAAGGCTGCTTTTCAATCTGCATGTCCATCATCTGAGGCTCTTTCTAGGGTTCCGGTTGCTTCTCTTGGTTAGTCCTCCGAGGGCACTGTCTTGCATAGTGACCAATCTCCTTGCATGCAAAGCAAGCATTTGGCAAGGGATTGAACCGGACCTTGATGCGAACCGGTTCAAACTCTTTAGTGTCCAACTGAACCACTTTTGGTGGCTTCTAAGAGATATCCCAGAGTCTCGGGACTGGATTGGTTTCCACTACACGCAGGGGGGTGCGAAGATAACCTGACCAAGTTCTCTAGCAATATCCGGAACCACTTGGCGAAGCATCAAGGGGAGGGTTGGGAACGAAACCTAGACTGGCATACATTCTGTAGCTCCGTTGTCGGATCAAAATCTGCGTGATACGCCACGGCATACCCAACCATCCCGTAAAAGGGGATACTCCCTCTGTCAAGAACCTCTTCAACCAGCTCCGCCGAGCATAGACATTGAAGATAGAAGCCCTTACCAACATAAGTGATGGACACGATCCCATATCTGCACATGTTGGGGCTAGATCTCCATCTTTCCAAGGGGTCTCTATGTACATCTTCCCCATGAAGTATACAAAGAGACCTTTCTCTCGCAACTCAGCATACTCCCGCAAGATCGTGTTGCTAGAGATAGACGCTTTGAATACAACAACGTCATCTGACACTCCCAATGCAAGCTTCCCGAGGCCTCCAAAAATCTCATCTGACAGGCCTTGAAAGTCGTGCCCACCGTCCTCTGCAACATCCATGTCCTCCTCTTAGTCCAAGTCCTGAGTGACAGCTGCATGCGACCCCGGGTCATCCTTCGCCCTCTTTGCAGCTGGGGAGCCTGAAGGAGACTTGGATTTCATGAAGGTGACAGCTGCCCCTCGGCGGCGGAGAGCTTGGAGGGGCTATGGCAGCCCTCATCTTCCTCGCCACCGTTTCTCGCTCAGAGCCTCACCTTCTCAAGGATGGATTTAAGTACCATGGAATCCTTCAACTAAGTTCATTCACATGGCAAATCTTTGATGATTAACCACCTTGTTGCATGATGGAGACTTGCATGTGTACACTTTTAACTTTGTTTCCCATCTCATTCCCTAGGTCACACTACATGGGGACCTTTATGTTTATATGGCACAGTCACACATCTTGGTCGATGGCATTGCTCCAGTGTTCATGAAAAACCTGTAAAAAGTTACAATGGAATTGTTTGCATGGTGTATTCAAGGGTTCCCATAATTTCAAAACGTTTCTAGGAATTGAAAGTTTTAAGGTCATAGAGCTATTTTAAGGGAACGAATGGGATTTGAACGTATAACTATTCGAAAATTTTTAACAACAAACGTTTTTAAGTTTCCAAAGATTTTTATTGAAGGTTTTAACATTATAAAATATAAATAAATAAATTTTAAATAGCTAAATCATGTACTTATCTCTAATCTCGTCTTATCCAATTATATCAAGAGGAGTTTATTCTGATTGGTTGTGCTCTTACGGAGTCTTATCTACCCTGTCCCCTTGCCCTTTCTCTCCTCTACGTTACTCCAGCTCCTCTTCTGCTGCATTACTTCTCCTTGCTTCAGCTTCTCCTCTTTCCCTTCTACCTCTTCCTCCTTCCCTTGTTCATTTCTTATGTATTGCATCCCTCTAGCTCCTCCTTCCCTCCCATCACGTCAAAGCATGCCCTTTTCATCCGTGAGAGCCCAAGCGTGAGAATCGACTTGTGCGAAGGCATATGTTTCTCCCAAGCCTCAATATTTTCTGGCAAGACATACATTACAACGGGAGAGTTATATTTTACAAGCCCAGCCTGAGGAGTTGTAAAGTTTGCAGCGATCAGGGCGTGGAAGATTGCAGTGACCAGCTTGAAGACTTGTGAAGTTTGCTGCAATCTTCAAGCTGGGTGGGAAGATTGGCACTAGGAGAGGATAGAAGACTTGTGATCGATTGCATTGACCAGGGCGTGGAATTTGTGGAGGCTTCGATCGATTTGTGATCTGTACATGAGCCCTTTGCTATCGGTGCAGGTGAGCCCGCATATATTAATAAGAACAATCAAGTTAATATAAGCTCGTAAGCTTAGGATCTCAAACTGTGCGTAGAACAAGCACCTCGATTCTCCTCCACCCCTCGTTCATCCCTTCCACACTGCCTGAACTCTTTTCAAGTCCCAGGCCTTACAAGGCTTGCGTGTGCGCATAATTCCATGCCACTTCTCTTTTTGTTAGGCATTTTACATAGCGAGTCCTCTCCAATCGAAATTACTTAATTTTGTAGTTATGAAGATCCTGTATAGAAGTTTAGTCCACCGCAAAGTGACTGGGTATGAACCTGGGACTACCAGGGCGACGACGTGAAGGAGCCAGCAGAGCAGCAAACTGGCGGAATACAGCGGTAAGTTCAAATCTGCCGCTAGCGACGGTGTAGATAAGGCCAAAATCATCGTCGTTACTGGTGCAAAGAAGGTAAGGAAGGGACGGAATCGGGTATCCGATGGATCATAGAACAGTACCATAAGAAGACGCAAAAGTGATTTGCCTTGTGCTAGTTTTTTTCTCCCTAACTCTTTCCAGGTCAGATGGTGTAAGTTGAAGCTTACTTGCAAGAAATAAACTGTTCTTCAAGTTGCCCTTTGACTATCTCAAATGCTGACCAAAGAGATTTCATAACTGGCTACCTTTAGCGGAGTAGGGATCATGACACAAAATAGCTAGGGTAGCCTCTCGACTTCACAACTCTGATGGGTATGATATGCAAAAAGTTCATAGAAAGGAGTTGATCCCAATCCGGCTCTAGGTTAAGAAGAGCTTTGATATCCAAGAAGTGGCAAGCTTAGCAGCAGCCTGCTGCACATCTATTACCCCTAACCCTCCTTCTTGCTTGGGTCTTGTGCAGAAGCTCCATCTTCTCTTGGAGATTCTCTTGCTGCCTCCCCAAAGAAAGGATCTGTATTTGGTAGTAAATTTGTTCAAACCTATTTTATAGGGATGCCAGCATGATAGGTAAAATATAATAGTAGTACAAATACTCAATCCTCCTACTTGCCAAATTTGCTTGAATCCTCTCCATCTATTAAGCTCTTTACTGAAACTCTCTATTACCTAGTTTGAGGTACTTGCCATACCATAAGTCTGCATTCTCTAGGATTGGTAGACATGGGTGAGTTTTATTATGAGATCATGAGAATGAAGTATTTATTTCTACTACATGTTGGAAATGTTCTCAAATGGTGCCATTAGTAGTCACAGAGTATAGAGAGAGTGTGGGAGGCCCCGATATAAGGTAACATCATGAAGAGAAGGAGTAGGCACAAGCTGGAAGGAAGACAAAGGAGCAAGGGATATCAACATGAGCAAGATGGAGAACTCCCCCATGGATTTGCATTTGCTACAAGCTGAGAGTCGCTAGTCGAAAACATATGCATGCATTTCTCTCACAAGGAAGTAGAGTGGAGTGGAGGATCCATCGACATGCTTCAAGATGCCCACGACACGTGAGTCACTGGTGGGACTACACAGCATATCCTCGATTGAAGCATAGGATCATGGGCAGTATGACCTTTCCTCTTGGCCTTGGATTAATTGCATTACCCTCTGAGTACAACGTCGAATTCTAGGTGAACTAGGGGATCAACCTAATTTGTGCAAAATGAAGATACCACCAAACTTACACCTCATTCCTTGTTCCAAGTAAAAACAACCCATTGAGTGATCATCTAGGTGTTAGAACTTTTAAAATCTTAGCTTTCGTAAGTAGTCTCCATTATCTATCTACAAGCCTTCTAAAATGCGCGGCATCCTAAATTATGACAATTACCATAAGGTTTACTACATGAACATCCTTGGTTACCTCAAGAATCACAAGCTACCCAAAAGCATAGTATTGGATGGCACTTTGGGTTCATAGTAAATATCAGTATCCTCTCCATATCCTATCCTATAGGTAAGTGCCTTTTCTACTATCGTATACCATGTGTTTAGCATTGTGATCGGTCTCCAATCCCCAACCTTAGGTCAGTTTTGTCTCTTTGGGAAAAGCTTCATTAGCCGTACATTGACATCTCCAGAGTGAGAGCTCTCTTATTGAAGAAGGCTACATCAATCATAGAGACATAGTACTTCTTGATTAGCTCCCAAAAGGTAGTGAAGAACTCAATAGTGAAACCATCTGGGCCTAGAGCTTTCTCTCTCAAGACTATCTAAAGCTTTTTTAAGCTCTTCTTTTGAGAATGGCCTTTCTAGGCTTAATCTTTGCACATTGGAGAACTTGCATTCCACATCCTACAAGAAGGCATCAATTAGTGATTCCCATTACCTAGATCTCCGACTATAAAAGACAACTCCTCTGGAAAACATTGGCAATGTGCCAAAACTCAGTCTCCATCTTACCCTCCATATCCATTACTTTGTCTATGGTTTCCATTAATTGTTCTTTTTTAATAGCTTGAAATAAAAACTTGGATGGGCAGTCTCCAAGAGTAAGCCGTCTCTTGCTTTGAATACAAGCTTTTCCATCCCTTTGCATTTCAAGGGTCTTCAAAGACTCCTCGGCCTCTACTAGTAGAGTTGATAGCATTGGGTCTGCAGGGGCCTCATCAACATCCTTTTTTGAGCATTGCTAGCACCATGTCACTTGGTGGTTTAGCAACTTCTTGTGATTTTTAAGAGAAATTTCCCAATTCCTAGAGAGGGCCAAGACTGCACTGATGGCTCCATCGCACCTAGCACAAGGATCAACTATACCCTCGGTGACATTCCTCCATTCCCTCTTCAGCCTTGCATAGTATGCCTCAAGCTTAAGTAGCTTAGTATCATACTTGTAAGGAATATCCATTGATCTCCCAACAGCAGTCCCTAGCAGGGCAAAGCTTGACTCCACTGGTATATGATCTGAGATTCCTCTGAATTCTAAACCCTATCTTTGATTGTTTGGATCGAGCTCTACACAGTCCACTAACCCTTTATCCAGGCATAAATACTACAAGCATCTGCCTCCTCTCTCTAGGCAGCTTCATACTATTCTGAGATCGGTCATGAAAATTCTCCACCATGTTCAAGTCACCTCCCAATAACTTTTTCACCAATAATTTTATCATGCAAAAAACTCCTTCACTTTACAAGCTCGACAGCGGTATTGGGGGCATAGACATTAATTACATTGAACTGAAAGCCCAACACATTGATCTCTACAACAAGAATACACCGACACCTCCCTTACCACACAAAGGGAAATTGACTATAGAAGAGTACCCAACCCTCTCTAGCACTATCCGCAACCCATGTTCAACACCGCATTTCAATTCTTGCAAAAGAACAATGTCAGTCGCCCATATCCTGATTACCGAAATGCATGCCTTTTGCTTCACTTTTGAACATGTGATCCATACTCATCATTTGCGAGGGAAGAAGCAACTTGACCCATTGGTGGTGCTCAAAAGAGGAGAATCCAAGCTACAGGATTGATTCCTTAGTGTTTCAATGAACTTCTTACTCTGGAATATCAATGGTGCTTTATTGTTTTTGCTACGATTCAGTTGTGCTCTTCTTTGGGAATTTCATGGAGGAGATGTGATAGAAAGAATTGACATGGGTGATATTGACTCTTCATATTATCTAAAAGGTTTTTGAATTGAGGTGATGTCCTTGTAGCAATGGTGAAGGACCCAAGACACAAAGTCCTACATGTGCAAGTTGCTTAAGAGGATGTAGGACTTCAAGGGCATTATGGATGCAAAGGAGATTCTTGGAGCTTGTGATGCTACTGATATAACTCGTAAAGCTTACGCGAGTGTTTTTAAACTTTTTGAGTTTTCTATTATGGGAAAGTATAAGAAATATGTAGTGCCTCTCTTTGCACAGAAGTTAATACCACCTAGGTTGAGGTGCGGGCAAAGTATTGTGCCCATCGGATCTTGGGTCAATGCACGTTTGGGTGTGGCTAATTATGAAACTATCTTTGGGGTGTGTTGTGATGTGTATTTGGCCATGTCGTGATGTGCGTTGGTGGTGAGGTTACAAAATTGATGGTGGTGGCTCATGATGACATGGAATATCCCACACTTGTCAAAATTTTTTGTGAAATGAACGGGCGAGACGGAATTGTCACCACACATTTTTTTTTTACTAGCCATCATCTTGTTGTAGATGCCTTTACTACACCAATTCTATTAGTGTCATTGCATCTATTGTGTTGCAGTGTGCCACACCGACGCGGATGCTATAGTTGAACTCTTATAACCACATGTGGCACTTCTTACATCCATGAATAGGATTCTAGGTGGACATAGGCTCACACCAACCACCTTGGTTGCTGCAATATACTCGCAATGGCGCAAGTTAACCACAACAATGGCCACATTGACCAATGCAATTATGGAGGCTATAGTTATTTTCACAACCATCATGATGGTTGGTAATGCAAAAAATGCGGCCTTGCATGCACAAAAGTGGCATACTTGGCCATCGTGATGGTTGACTTTTTTTTGGGGAAAAAAAAGTAAGTTGTATTATATTAATATCATGTCATTTCTACATCTGTGATGGTTGAAATTATAGTGCAAGCACTGTGGCCCAAGTCAACCACCATGATGGTTGAAACTAGCCACGTCAGCCACCATGATGGTTGAAACTAGCCAAGTCCACCATCGCAATGACTAAAACCAGCCAGTTGAAACTATTCATGCCTTTGGCCATAGCAACTATGGGCATTGTCTGTTAATATAGTGGTTAGAGACCCTTCTGGATGCAAAAACAATTCGAAGAAAAAGTCATATTTTGTGTATTGGGCATTAAAAGGAAATTTTGGCCTGAAAGAAAAACTTTGTAGAATGATCTCTATAAAATGCATCTCAACTCAGTTGACTTTTTGAAAATTTACACATGGAAATCCAGAAAGTTTTCCATTATAGCACTGCCTCTAAGGAGGCAGTGCTAATAGATACTACACACTTGACACTTTTTATGTTTATACACATGGAAATTACAAAGTTCTCTAGTATAGCACTATCTCTAAGGAGGCATTGCTAATAAACACTCTACTCTTGATGCCTTTCATTTGTTAGAAAAGAGAGGAGTGTTTATATTAATACACTCTAGTCTTGACACCATCCATGTTTGAGAAAGAGAAATGTGTTCACATTATTACAAAATTTGTATTACAACAATCCAAATAGATTCACCATTTTGCAAGAGAATATCGAGCTCCACTAGCTACTCAACTTTTCTTCTAACCAAACACCTTGTAGAGTTGGGTCCTCCAAACGATTGTTTGCATCTTGAAGGGCAACTCAAAGAAACTCCCCCCTAAAGGTGTTCAAGCTCATGGATTATTTCAACATGGTGGAGTTGCCTTTAGACAAAAAAGGGGGAGAGAGGGTGGCATTCACTCTCTTGAGAGAGATGCTTGGGATGCCTTTCTTTTCCAATTCAGTCGCAAAGATTCTTGGACAGATGATGTCTTTCACATTTTTCCTCATTCACTCCTATTCTCACGGTTAAGGAGATGTTAGATGCCCATCCATGAGTGGATTAATAGACTTTATGTTGATGATTGGGCATTCAATAGAGGTGGCAGAGTATGCATTTCACCAAGGATTTTCACCTCAGATCACTTTTCAATTATTTTAAAGGTTATAAGCCCTATTCTACCATTTCAAGACTTTGGATGCTATTTATGGAGAGGAGGGCCTTAAGAGGTAGCGTTATAGATTTGGGTGTCTCATATGTAGGGCAAAGTGCCATCTCCTTTACATGTGGCATCATCCCTCTCCTTTATATGTGGCATCATCCATCTCTAGTATTAGTGATTTCTATCATTCCATTGCTACTACTAGGAGATATGAGATTTTCAGACAAGAGGTTCAGTAGTTAGCAGCCCTAAAAAGGGAAGAGCAGAAGAGCCCTATAATGGTTGGATTTAGGAGCAGCTTGCTGCAAAGGGCTCATTAGCAATTCTTTTGTATTACCGATGAGTAGAGTATGACTTTCATGCATAGGAGTCATTTTGGATCCAAATGGGAGGAAGAGGCAATAAACACTTCTTCTCTAGTCTTGCTCCAAGACATTGTAGAGAAAGTGTTTCTTAGATTATTAACTTTGATGAGATTTTATACTCAGATCCTAATGCCATCTTACCTACTAGTTTTTACACCTCTCTTATTTCAATAGATCCAAAAATGCTTGTCATAGATGATGCTAGACATAGAATTTGATAGGTTATGCCAACTTTGGTGGAACTAAATATGCAAGCCTCACTTGATGCACCTTTCGCCAATCTAGAATTTAGGAACTTGATGCGAGGCATGTGTCTCGGATCAAATAGGTTGATGTCCTCTTTTTTCATTGCTTTTTGGGACATGATTGGTGGTGACCATGTTACCTCAACCCTGGAGGGAATTTGGGACTCTGGTGCTATGCCTCATTCACTTACAATGGGTCTCATTCATCTTACTGAAAGGGGGGTTGGTGAAACTTGGTTTCCTAATGGAGGCCAATCACTCTTTTGGGTACTTTTTACAAAATCTTAGACAAAGCTATTAGTTTGCATTTGCAACCCATTCTTCCAGATGTTATTCATGTTACATAGACTGGTTTTGTGCACGGACGAAGAAATTTTTATAATGTAAATGACACCTAAAAGGAGAATAGAACCATCTTACCAAAACCCATTGCAAGATACAACTGTAAACTACTGCCATAAGGCAATGTGAGTGAAAGTGAATATAAAATATAAGAATCCATGAGTTAACTTGATCATATTTTTTATACTCAATTGTTAGTCACACCTCTTACATTCCCTAAGTTAAAAATAAATTACTCCACTCCTTGATTTCTTGTCGACCACAACCCTCTTTCCACTCTATGGAAAACCTATGCTAGTCTACCCATAATATTACTCATAGAATTAGGTACCATAGTGCCCAAAACAATCCAAGCAAGTGCTTACCCTATGCTGCCACATAGTACAAAAGTAGATGGATTATGTGAAATCCATGACACATGTGAGGTGTTTACACATGCTACTCCTATTCCCATGAGTGAAACATCAAATACTAGTCCCTTTTAGGCATAACTAGGACCTCAGGGGTTGTAACCCATGGTTACACATGCATACATCATTAGCAATATCACACTCTCATCAATCCCTCAACCTCATAGATCAATACCTCCTCAATTGATCTCTCCACTTACTCTAGGTCCGTTCACCACCCACTTATGCTCTCAACTTTAACAACCATATATCAAATAAGGCAAAACTAATGCCATATTATACAAAAAAACATGATAAAAATACATTGCATCACAACATTTGTTGCAAAGACTATGGAGAGTCTAATAAAGTGAATCGACAAGTAAAAGTGCATGTGAATTGAGAAATTTGCACTGTGTGCAAAAGGCAAACACCTTTCTTTAAACATATATCTCTACTAAATTCCAAACTAGAAACAAGATGATCTACCAATACCATAGCACCATTGACATATCCTATTTTTAACAATGTTAAATACTATGCATAGTGATGACAATATACTTTAATCTTCCACCAATCATGATCATCATCTCTATATATTGCAAATTCTTATCCAAAGCTACCATATTTTCATATATGATCCCCCTTTCCCTTCTTTATGATCTAGGTCTCAGTGGCTTGGCTCTCTTCTGTGGCCTAAAGTCTTTTACAGAGCATGGATCTTCTTGGGATCTTTTAGTTTGTCAACACTTTGTGGACTCTTGCTCTTTAAATAATGTTTATGTTTCCTCGTCAGGCCCATGCATGCCGCTTTGGATCCTTCATAGGAGATATTGGTGAGTATTTTATCATGGGATATTTGGAAAGCTAGATGCAAAGATGTGGTGGGTCTCAGCGGTGACTCACATGTTGTGGGGTAGTTGAAGATATGCCAATTTGGTTTCACACGAGAAAGAGGGAAGGGGAAGAGACGAGAGGGAGAAGGAGGGAGAAGGGAGGAGGAGGAAGGAAAGAAGGAGAAGGGAGTGAAGGGGGATAGAGTGACAACCACAAAGGCACTACAATGGAAACAAGAGAACACCCAAAACACTCTCTTGGAAGAGAAGAGGCAGCTTGTATTCAAACTTGTGCAAACAACAATGAAGACCAAAGTCAAACTTTTGGCCTTTTATACAAGTCACCTTTTAAAGGGAGGGCCAACCCTTTTCCTTTTTAGCACTCTCCCTCACTTTACAACCATGGGCTCTTGGGCTTATAGGGCACAAGGCATATTGCATTCTTACCGACTCTCCCTACTAGCAGAAATAGCACTTGTGTTAACCATATTAAAGCGCTTGGGACAAACCCTAAACCGGTTCCCAAATAGCGCTTGTGTTAGCCTCGCCACTCCTAGGCTCGGGTGATTTGGGGCTCAAACTCCCTGAGCGCCCTCACACCTTCACCTGTTTGGTGTCATGCATGATGCATGAGACTCAAACCTGGAGTGGCAAGACTCAGCTCCATCGGGACACTCAATGGTAACCCTGTCTCGGGATGATATTTGGGGAATAAACTCCCTGAATTTAAGCTGTACTCCTTTCATGGCTATTTTCATTGGCGTCACTATTTCCTGTGGATGTGGAGCTAAAAAGTGCAAGGTGCATGCACTCTTCATGGCCTAGAAGTGTGCATCTCCTTGTTCTTGCACCTCCTTGTTTCGAGCAGGGGCAGCTGGAACATCCAGCCTGTGCACGTTGCTTGGAATCTTTGGACTTTTGGGCAGGCTTAGGGTATTTGGGGATCAAACTCCTTGAGTTTGAGCTATACTCCTTCCGAGTGCACATTGCTTGTAATCATTGACCTTGGTGTACTTGGGTATGAAACTCCCTTGAGCTTGTCTTGTTGAAGTAGATCATTCGACTTAGTCACCTTTACTCATTGATTACCTTTTGCATTTAGCAGTTATACTCTGTGGATGTTAACATGCCCCCTTTCTTGTTGCTGATCTGTCCTGCTGATCTGTCCTCGGGTCAGTCGCATTGGAGGAGGGTGGTGGAGAGGACTAACTGCAGGATGGCGTAGCGGTCTAGCTGCCTAGACATGAGGCGAGCGAGGTACGAGCAGTACTTCCAAAAATGGGTGGCATGCATATCCTCGTAAGTGCAGAGGTGATGCCCGTGGAGGTTGCGTACTCGGAGTAGAGGTGGAGGTCTTGGAAAGACAATCTGATTGGTTAGACTGTGAATGCGGTCATCTATGGGGTGGCTACGGGTGGGAAGATTGTGGAGGAGTAAGAGGATAAGGCGATTGAAGTGGATGGTGGCGATGATGGCTGGATCTAGGACGAAGCCGTAGGTGTTGAATGACTTGAGGCGAAAGCAAAATCCTTCTTGCATCATTTCTTTAGGGAAGTTGTACTTAGGAAAATTGTACAACACATTGGGGTTCTATTGCTGGGGATCTCAAAAGGCGGCCCAAGTCCAACGTCATTCCATGGGCATGTAGAGTGGGTGGACTCGACGATTGATGGGCACGCTGTGGTAGTAGTGCCAAAATTTCTCCAGCTTGAAAAATGGGAGCTCCCAATTGGGCTTTAGACTGGCATCTGCATCGATCATGGGGATGAAGGCATCGGGGGCGAGGTTGTATCCTCCTATTGTGTGCTTGGGAGATGCGCTTGGTGCCAGTCGTCAAGCGTTATGAATTGTGTGAGAGGGAGCACCTCCATAATTTCGTAGAGATGGAGGTTGGAGCCCTCGAGCTGGCGCCTCCAATGGTGCATTAGCACACTATTCGGCAATTCTTAGAAGGACTGCAAGTTTGGACACCAATGAATATCCTCAGAAGGAGACCTTGGTGGGGATGGCGGAGCTTCGTCATTGGCAAGCAGCATTGGCTCTATCTCTGAGGGGCTTGTAGGAGTCGCCGCATCAGTGCTTTGTACAAAATGTGCTGCTTTGAGCAGTGTGTTGAATGCCTCGTCCAGGAGGTCGACCAAAGTGGTGGAGGTGATGGACAGAGAGGGTCCGTGCTATGCAGTGGTGGTGTTGGAGGCATTGGACAAGTACTCAGGCAGTGTTGTCCGAGGGAGACGAGGTTGGGTAGCTTGTTGGGTGGGTTGGGCGGGATCTAGTGGAGGCGGTAATGGAATATCTACAGGGGGGCCAGTGGTATGAAAGAGGGTGATTGCATTTTGTTCTTCTTCCTTGGTTATTTCCTCAGGGTATGCTACGTGAATTGTTTCAAAATTGCTCACCAAGGACTCAAGTGAGTCTTGGAGAGCTTGTAGCACCCAATTAAAGAGTATTATTATTCCGAGGGGTTGGTAGGTTTGGTAGGTCGCAAGGTGTCCTTAAGCTTGGACTGTTGAGACTGGGCCATAGATTTGCATCCAAGTTATGTCTGCATGCAGACTTTTGGGAGTGCAAATCCATGGCATGAGTTCTTCGGGCTTTGAGAGTTGCATCACTTCATCATCTGCGGGATAATTGAGGGACTCAATGATGACACGACACCAGCCTTGAAAATTGAGAAGAATGGGATGGGCGGATAGGGTTTGGAGATCGGAGGGGCAAAGAAGAGATAGGGAGGTGGGCTGAAGGTTAAGAGAAAAATAAGACATAACTAAGATCGGGCGACAGTGGTCGGGATTACGACAGAGAATAGTTTGAAGGGTGTTGGGCGGTACTGGAGTAGTGAGGTCTAGGTGGAAGGTAAGGTTTGGTGTGCAGAGTGCATTGAAGTGCATTTGGAGGGTTTGAGTGATTGTGTGTGGTGCAAGTGTATACGTGGCTAACTATGCAAACCCCTCCCGGTACATCGTGAACTCGTGCGTGAACTCGTGCTGCTCATGGTCTTCCAACCTTGACTCTTCCGAGTGGCTTGTGGCACGCTGTCTTTCGATCTCTTCTAGGAGGGAGACCGTGAGGCTCCTCTCTTATGCCAAGAGATCTTGTTGGGAGCGGATCTATTGGTCGTGGGTCTCCTGGGTGCAGGCATGCCACTGCTCTGCCTGTACTTGCTGCTCCAATGTCATGCACGCTGACTCTATATTTTTTGCATGTTGCATAAATGTCGACTAGGGATTTGCTGGTGGCGAGGTCATCTTTGACTTTTGTCAAAGTGAGCTCGAGCTCTTTCACCTTAGCCTGATATTCATTGGCTCAATTTAGTGCGGCATGGCCCATTGCTTGAGTTGCAACCATTGTTGACTAGCTTTCTTGTGGTGAGAGCTAGGCTTGGACAAGGTTGGAGGAGAGTTGTGAGGCTTGCTCCTGCCTCCTTTGTAAGATTGTACAGGCAACTTGCAGTAGTTGTGCCATGGCTTCAAAGAGATTCATCTCCATGATGTTGGCACATGACAAGTGTTCTGCCATCATATGGCTATAGCCTCCCATTGCCCTGTATTGGGATGCGTTGCAAAATTGTATGGCCTTTGCTAGGCCTGCAAATGGCATGGAAGAGGTGCCTGTGGTGGCGAAGGACGTCTCTTGAGGGGTGGTGGAGACTGAGACAAACGGTGCAGCAGGGGTTGTTGGCGTAGTTTTGGCTCCTATATGGAGGCTGGTTTCGATGGTGCCATCGCCCTAGAGGTCTTCAATGAGAATAGGCCCTCTTTGCACTTGTTTGCCCTTATCTAAGGACTTAGCCACTGCATGCGTAGTTGTCATTGCACGAATTTGTGCAACTAGCTTTCCTCATATTGGTTGAGCGGCTGACTTGGTTCTGGTTGCACTTGGGTGATCGGAGTGGCACTTGGTGTTGTCCTCAATCTCTTGGGCCTTGTTTTTGTCTCTACCTGCTTGGTCTATATGGGACCGATGGTGGATTTCTCGATGAGTCTGAAGCTGATGGGCGGATGCTGACTTTTCAGGTAATAGAGGACCGGCACGTATAGCATGGGATTGCTGATGACATCCCCGTGGGTGCTGAGATCATCTTGCCCAGTTTGTCACCTGAAGGTTCACCATCCTCAGCAAGATATTGGGCACAATGGATTGATGATGATCTATGTGTTTCACTTGAGTGAGCCATTGCAGAGCTCTTGTTGGGCGCTCTACCTCGGGCTTGTAGATGGTGGTGAACTAGATGCGAACCCTGCACTTGTGGTGGTCGTAGGGACAGACTATCTTTAAGGAGTCCAGGCTCTTCTTTTGCTTGAAATATTTTTCTGCCACCACTAGGAGACTTAATACTGCTTGCACCGTGTTCTAATTGATCTAGTAGTGGTGGGGGTTGTCGATTACACCAATGTTGGTGTTGTTGTATGTCGTGAGGAACTCTGCCAATAGCTTCATGTCTAGGTGGCATGGGAAACGGGCTGCTACTCTTCCCAAGCCTGAAAAGTTAAGGGCTTCCACGACTGTCGAGTCCTGGAAAGTGGCATATGTTGCTGCGATGTGGTAGTGGAGAGTGTAGTCCCAACCCTTGAAGGCGAAGCACTAGTGGATCACACAAGCATCTAGCTCTTGGAGACAAGCCTCTCCCAATGGCGAGTGTGCTTGTGAATGCACGATCTTGTATTCACCCGTGGTTGGCACCGAGGTGCGCTTCCATGTTTTCATGGGGGTTGTGCCTACTGTGGCTGGCTCTTCTTGAGTAACATGTCTCGTGGAGGTTTCTTCGTGTTGTAAGTCCTTCGAGGGTATTTCGTCTGATATTTGAATTGTGGCCAAAGGAGTGCTCTAAGAATTTGATGGGCCAATAGCCTTTGGAATAGGGCAAGGGTGGAGATCCAGGTGAGCCTCGAATTCGAAAAAGTCATGTTCGGACTCCATGGCAAACAGAAGTGAAAGTTGCATGATGAGGGAATCGGTGGATGAGAAAGAACCAGAGGACATCAATTTGCTGGTGGGGATGGAGAGGAAGTGGGCTAGAACCAAAATACGCATAGCCTCGTCAGTCAACACCATTTGAGTAGCTAGCGGAGGTGGTGTTGCTGTGGGCCTGACGGGTTGTGGGGTTGGCCTTAGGCCTTGCCCAGGTGGTGGTTTCCATGTAGTTGCTGGTGTCGGCATTGGGACACAAGTACCCATGCCTGCGTTCAATGGTGCAACTGGTATAGACGAGAAGGAAGAGACTCCTGGAGGTGGGGGGTCCTGGGGCATGGTAACATTGGTCCCATGCTACAGGTGGTAGGGTGGGAACTGTGGTGCCCCAAAGTTGATGAAGGCTAGTAGGGCCGAGGTGGTTAGAGGGTTGTAAGGCATTCCATCTTGGAAGTTCTTACTATCCCCTTGACTCGGGTCTTGTCTACAGAGTTCCCTCATCCATGGATCTTCATCATCCATGTTCTCCCACTGGGGGGTCTGGCGTAAGCGGAGGAACCTGGATTGGCAAAAGTAGTTTGTCATGATCTGTGGCTTGGGAACTGTATGTTGCTGGCATTCCCTTCCTGTAGACATGTCGGCAAAGGGGTTTTCCCTGTCTACTGACTCTGTTCTTCCCAAGCAGTCGAACATATTAGAGAACATACCTCTAATCCTGGATGCAACCAAAGGTGTAGGAGAGTTGGGAGAGGCTACACTCGTGAACGGGGCTTCCAAGGCCCTTGGACCCATGGGGTCTTGCATCACTCCTCCAAGACTCTCTATGTCATCTGAACTAGATTGATTTTTTGGACGGGGTTCTATGAACGAGTGGAGGCTCAGAATCGAGCAACCGGACCCCCATCTAGGACGGAGGGTGGGCTGAGCATAGCTTGAATCTCTTTCCTCTGGCATTGGACCTTTTGGCAAAATCCTTCTGGACCTCAAGTGCATGTGGGATGCCTCTGGCTGGGGACACCTAAGCTGAACTAAGGTTCTGGAATTTTCTGTTAATTTCTTAGCTACCCCAGAGGTATAGCACCGCTCAACAGGGAAACACCACAGAACCGATCAATGGGCTACAAGTATAGCAACAGGTGGTGTAGTATGGTTTTGGCGGTGGGCGGTGGCATAACCTTTCAGCGACGATCGGCAAAATAAGGAAATAGCACTGATCGACAGGATGGATGTATGATGACAATCGGTGCGAAATAAATTGCCATGTGGTTGGCGCGATCGGAAGGACGTGATATCCCCACAGGCGTAGGGATATGATATGACACCGATTGGTAGGATAATGACTCGGTAGGATAGTATAGCAATGATAGTGTAGTACACGGACAACACCGAATGATGAGATTTCATAGCGATGGGCAGTGTGATGGAGTAACGCGATGATGGGGGAAATGATTATGACTATGGATGGAGGGGTAGGCTCACTATGCCGGTGGCAGGATAGTAAAATAGCAACGGTCGGTGGGGAACCACTACAGCACTAGTCAACGACTTCTCAGATCGGTGCGAAAGTAACTCTGACAAGCATTAACTCCGGGCGATGGGATGAACCATGGTTAGGGGTTAGGTCTACAGGGAAGTGTTATGACACCAGGTCTACGATGTTTGACCGGTGAGATCCGACTTACGTGTCGATTGGTGGGGGATCTAGTCGGTGTGATACGCTACAGCGCCGACTTGGTGAGATAGTTAGACACAGTTGCACCGACTGAGATTGGGTGATTTCTGAGGATTTTGCACGTTCTGTTCATGATTCTTTGTGATGGGGGGGTGCTACACTACCTAATCTACCTACTCAATGAAAAAAACTTGAAAACAAACACTTTTTGAAGTCAAAATGCAAAACTCAAAAAAGGGAAGTTCTAGAACATGAAACTACTTCAAAACTTGACAAAATCCTTAGTTTTGTTGTTTTTTGATGTGATTAGACCACACGCACACCTTAGCAATCAAGCCTACTAAGTCCCTATCAACTTAAAACACCAAAAAGCAACCAAAACAAGCTTCCCAAGCTCACAAATGGCATTCCTACATGAAAAAATAGTTTTCGTCCTCTCTCTCTCTCTCTCTCTCTCTCCACCTCTCATCATTTTCGAAAAGTCCGCATAAAGTATCTACCTTCTCAAGACAATATCTACATCATTGTAGAGTCTTTTATGAGAGTGTCCATGGCTCAAAGCCACCACTAACTAGCTATGTACATAGCTATGCACCTACCCATCAGCATGCAATAAGTGGAAAGCATATTTACATTTTTATCCACACACCGATGGGACTTTGGAAAAGTACAAAGCCAGATTGGTTGCACAAGGATTTTCGCATGTTGAAGGGTTTGATTTTCGAGAATCTTTTGCTTCGACTGCCAAAATGACCACTATTCACACAGTACTATCGGTGGCTACTCATAAAAAGTGGCCAGTTTATCAAATGGATGTTAAATTAGCATTCTTGAATGGTGCCCTCAAGGAGGAGGTGTACATGGCTCAGCCACCAGGGTTTGAGGCCCCCCATTCTGAGAACAAGGTATGCAAGCTAAAGAAGGCTCTACACGGGCTGAAATAGGCCCCAAGGTACCAATGGATAGACAAATTCTTTCATAAATTAAACTTTAAAAGATGTGCCTCAGATGCTAACTTGTATGTGTACAGGAACGGTGAAAAATTTGCTATTATTGTTCTATATGTGGATGATCTCCTTATTACAGGTGACTATGAAGACATGATCCAACAGACTAGAAAGGCGTTGAGCACGGAGTTTGAGATGACAGACTTAGGCTTGATGCACTACTGTTTGGGGATTGAAGTCTAGTAAGAGCCAAGCAACATCTTCATCTCTCAGCAGAAATATGTAAGGGAGATCTTGAAGGCAATTGGTATGTCCGAGTGCAAGGAGATAGCTACACCTATAGAGGTAAATGTGAGGCTATCTATGGAGGATGCCTCACCACTAGCAGACATCGGGAGGTACAGGAAGTTGGTTGGTAGTCTCATCTGTGCAACACCAGATCGGACATCAGTTTTGAGCAGGTTCTCGAATAAGCCCCGAGAGAATCATTGGAATGCAGGGATGCGGGTGCTCAGGTATGTGAAGGGCACTCTTGATTATGGCATCACCTATGGTACGGAGAAGGGAGTGAAGGGGGATAGAGTCACAACCACAAAGGCACTACAATGGAAATAAGAGAACACCCAAAACACTCTCTTGGAAGAGAAGAGGGAGCTTGTATTCAATTTTGTGCAAACAACAATGAAGACCAAAGTCAAACTTTTGGCCTTTTTTTTATACAAGTTACCTTTTGAAGGGAGGGCCAACCCTTTTCCTTTTTAGCACTCTCCCTCACTTTACAACCATGGGCTCTTGGGCTCATAGGCTGCCAAGGCATATTGATATTCTTACCGACTCCCCCTACTAGTGGAAATAGCGCTTGTGTTAACCATAGTAAAGTGCTTGGGACAAATCTAGAATTAGGAGGTGGTCTTAATCGGTTCCCAAATAGCACTTGTGTTAGCCTTGCCACTCCTAGGCTCGGGTGATTTGGGGCTCAAACTCCCTGAGCGCCCTCACACCTTCACTTGTTTGGTGTCATGCATGATGCATGAGACTCAAACCTGGAGTGGCGAGACTCAGCTCCGTCGGGACACTCAATGGTAACCGTGTCCTGAGATGATATTTAGGGAACAAACTCCCTGAGTTTGAGCTGTACTCCTTTCATGGCTATTTTCATTGGCGCCGCTATCTCCTGTGGATGTGGAGCTAAAAAGTGCAAGACGCATGCACTCTTCGTGGCCTAAAAGTGTGCATCTCCTTGTTCCTGTACCTCCTTGTTCCGAGCCGGGGCAATAGGAACATACAGCCTGTGCACCTTGCCTGGAATCTTTGGACATTTGGGTAGGCTTAGGGTATTTGGGGATCAAATTCCCTGAGTTTGAGCTATACTCCTTCTGTGTGCACATTGCTTGTAATCATTGACCTTGGTGTATTTGGGTATCAAACTCCCTTGAGCTTGTCCAGTTGAAGTACATCATTCGGCTTGGTCACCTTTACTCATTGATTACCCTGCATTTGGTGGTTGTACTCTGTGGATGTTAACAAAAGAGGCCGTGGATGGACCTCAAGGTCCACCGTTCTTATAATATGGCCATTATATGGTCAAAAATGATTGCATTTTGGGTGAGCATGTAGGGGTCCTGCCGAGTAGCTTCTTCCAAGAGTGTTATTTTCCTTAGGGAATGGAGTGGCTCCCCCTTTTCCTCAAAGACTACAATAGGTTTATGGTGGCACTTTTAGCCTCAACCTTGCAATTTTTATAGATCGCTCTAAGGAGGATTTTATTGGCCTATTTAGGGTGTTTATGCTCATGCCTTGCATGACGTATTTTGGCCTTGATCTTGCTCTTGTGAGTTTTGTTCATATGGAATAGAAGTCTTTTTCATGAAAAAAAGAAAAGAGATGGTCTTTGGCCAAGCATAAGGAGGATAGATGAGATAATGGAAATTTGAAAACAATATTCAAGATGAACAAGATGACAATGTGAAGATGAGGAAGAGCAGTGGTGCAATCTAGGGATGAAGGAACATACCCAATTTGGCTAGATGTTACAAATTTTTTATCTTGATAATGAGAAGAAACCGAGGTATTCCAAGAAATTCCTAGTTCAATATTGGATACCTATTTGTAGAGGAACAATGACCAAGAATGAAACAAGGATTCGTTGGAGTAAGCATAGGAGATGTAACCCTAATGATCCAAAAGGGTGGGAACCACCCTTTGTGTGGTCTAGAGTTGGAAAGCAAGGATATATGAAATGAGCATCAAGATCCCTTTACAAGCTTTTGAGAAAGGAAAAAAGCCCCTAGCACAAGCATGTGACTTGAATGTGCTCTATGTTTCACAATCTCACATTGAATATGAATGACATTTTAATTTGATTGTACTTAGCTATGTATTTTAGGCTTATGTGAATATGAACTAAGAATTTCTATGATGAGTCATTGCTATTATCTATTTAGTAGAAATAATGGGTATAATGTAGTGGAAGAAATCTACAATTCGAGAAAACCACAAGTCAATTTCAATGTGATAGAAATACATAAGTCAGTGAAAATAAATTGAAGAGACTCTAAGTAAAAATTAAAACAAATAGTTGTAGATATGGTAAATCATGATAAAGACTAAGCTTTCTATGAGGTGCCCCTTTGTTTTGTAGCAATTCCACTTAGATTATGATGTGTTGCTTGTTTTTGGTAATGGTTGCAGTTGTTTGTTACCCCTTTGTTGGTACGGTTTGTGTTGTTGTTGAGATGTGCAACTCTTTGAATGAAACTCCTTTTTTGGGTGCTTTTGAGGTGTCATTTGAGATCTCGTACTCTTTCTCATGTTCCAACTTGGTGTGACTCTTTTATTGAGGTTCCATAGTTTTTTAGGGAGGATTTCTCACTCATGGGAAATGCTTTTGCTATGGATAGGCTACATATTTTTAACCTAATAGATATTTTCACTTTGCCTCTTATTATGCACGTGTTTAAAATTTTTTTGGAAGAGTAGCCCTTATCAGTGCAAGCCCTTTTCCTAGCCCTAGTTTCCCACTTCTCAACCTTTCCTTTGATCTTTGCACTATAAGAAATGTCTAGCCTGACATAGAGAAGTAGTCTCAACAAGAGATAAATCTTGGAGTTGGTTGAATCTGTCAATGCTTGATAGGTATTTTTAGCCTTAACCACATCATCCCAAAGGATATGCATGGATCACATTTTGCATGTCAGTAACATAAGCAATTCATGCATAATCAACATCCATGTGACTATGCCCAAAGAGCAGCAACTGCATCATGCACCATGTGTTTGAATGCCTCATGTTGTAAACAACTATTGTTTAAAAAGGCCTTCTATCAAGAAATTTAGGACTTCAAAGGCAAAGAGGAGGAAGACCCTTATCATCACTTGCAAAGTTTTCTCCAGGTGTGTGCCATCATGGAGATACATTCAAAGAAGATTAGCACCTTGGTGAAGATAGCATAGAGATGTTTTTATGACTTTTGATTGGGCACTCATAATACTAACACATAGATGTTTTTATCCATTCTTGATTGGGTACTTACTGAATTGGAACCATATGTCTAAATATTTTCTTCGGTGATTCTAACAAGAGATCAAGAAGGAGGACGTTGCACCAAGCTCAACAAGGGATATTTTTATAAAAGACTTTTTGTATCAGCTCTGCACCATCTCCATCTAGAAGTTGAATGGCGTTGGGGGGGTCTATGGATAGGTCCATTAGCACACAGGCTAGAGGGTTTCCTCGGGCTTATGAACCTTTCGGTTTCTACACCCAAAAATTGGCCAAGGGGCAAGCAGAGTGCCTCTAGCTATGGAAAAAGGGAAAGGGGCAAATCGGGGAACTCAACCCAAATGGGCACCTTAGTGGGTGGAGGTGTCGGGATTGAAGGAAGGCTCCCAGAGCTAGATTGACAACGGTTGATTTCTAATTGTCCATGTTCCTTTTTGAACTACTTTCGTCGCCATCTCTACTTTTTCGAAGATAAAGATAATATATCCGTTTCTTAAAAAACGAATGCTCGTGAGGTTTAAGCCTTTTTGCGACCAGAAGTTCTTGATCCAACCTTCAAGAAACATCGTAGGCGGGTGCGGTCCATTGTGAACTTTTACTATTGGAAGCTTACCTTTGACAACGCTTCCATCTGCGCTAGGAAGCTTATCCAGTCTTGAGTTGGAGGGGTCACCGAAGATGCGCTGGGCCCATGAGGAGAGCTACTCCCACGCAGTTTGTTTTGGTGTTTGAGGTGCTTTCAAGAGGCTTTGATCCCCGCTTTGAACTGCTCTAGCATAGGAGCCTCTCTGCATGTCAAGCAAGGGTGCCCCTGCTTGCGTTTGCTGCACTAGATTTTGTTTGGCTCCATTGGATTGTCTCTCTTGCTTGGGAGTTGAAAAAACTTTGGACTTCTCTACTGATTTCTTTCCTGATGACGATAGTCGGCTATTGGTGGCAATTTTGAGAGAGCTGAGTATTTCTTTGAACGTAGCCTTGTCGGTGTTTTGCATGTCACATCCTTCCATGTGGAATGTAAAACCCGACTTCGTACCATCTTTAGCTATTTCTTTGGTCCTCTCAAGATCTTGCATGATGAAATCTACTTTACTATTGTCCTCATGATTCAATGTCTCTAGCCCAATGGAGAGGAGAGGGATTCCTTTGGTGGGGGGAGCTCCTACCCCATCTTTGTCGCCGCCATTGATCTTGTCGTCGCCATCGCTAAGAGACACCCTATCCCTACCGCCATCGCTAGAGGATGCCATTCAAGAGTAGTCTATATTGTTCTTATTAGTTGTATCCAGTCAGTAAAAGAAGCACGTTGCAATGTATCCCTGCTTAAATTTTTACATGTGGTTGTTTACGGTTGTTACATTGGTCTATTCTATTGGGCTCATTTTTTAAAAAAAAGGAGAGAATGAGAGAAAGGCATGACTAAGCGCCTCTCATATATAATGTCGCAACTCTTTGGGTGCTCATTGTGTAATACGATAACATTGCTTTCTTGCATTTGTAAGCTTATAATGAGAGCCATTCTGGGTTGTGTCTATGCGCGCATGCACACACACACACACACACACACACACACACACACACACACACACACACACACACATACACACACTCACACGCACGTCACAATAGATAGATATCAATTTTATCTTCTTTCAAGTTGAAAGGATGGTAAATCTATCCATAGTTATCGCACTAGCTATGTTATATTCCTCTGTCCATTAAAGGGAGCATACGCGTTTTGTTTGTAGTTGCAGGTGCTATGGCTAGTCCAAAAGAATTAGCATTCGAGTCCAACCATAAGAAATCTTTATACTAAGAGGAGGAGTGGTTCAGTTGTCAGTATTATAATTGTGGAATTCGTGTGCTATTTAATAGCCACAACAATTGAACAGTTGTATGAGCTCCGATATCAGCTCAAAAACCAAATTGAAGGGTTGAGAGATTATGATAACTCGCACATGTTCCTGAACATTACAGTGCGATGGTCTAATGAAGACGGTAGACACGCCTAGATCATGCCCAATGATGACATATAAGCCTTTGTTCGGTCTTTGGATCTAGACGGTGCAAAAAGTAAACATTATATAGCTACGTTGGAGAAGCTGACACGGTTGCTTTTCTATGTAGGCTTGATTTACTATATTATGCCTTTTTGCTTATGAGACTTAAGGATGTGCCTATAGCAAAACACTAGGTTATTGCATGCCATGCAATCCTTTACCTCCAAAAGACAAGTAAGCTCGAACTGACATATGATGGGTCTACTATAGCTATCGAAGTACATAGCGGCGTTTCGTGGTTGGGAGACCCAATGTCATGCCATTTGTTGTTCCGCTATTCTTGTACATTGGTTGGGGGTGTTTTTAGTTGGTTGTGTGGTTCACAAGAGGAGGTTACAATTAATAAAACAAACTGCTACTTACACGACCTCTTAATGGCTTCCGGAAATGTTGGGTGGACAACTGATACATTGCTCTTTATGGGTTTACAACAAGAAGGTCCAATACCAATCTATGGCATTGACCCAAAGTCAATTGAACTTGTTTTGAAATTAGTCAATGGGACCATGCATTGATAGTGTTACCCATACATGAGTTCATTGGTCGATACACTTTCCTTGGGAAAGGCACAACTGAAGCAAATAGGTGGCAATAATGCATTGGGTGTTGCTATTTGTAGGGACAATGACGATGAGCAAGGTGTGGAGCTTTGTAATAGGGACACTCTAATTTAGTTGTTGCTACTGTTACATCATTCAATTATTTGGAGTACTCTACCTTCGAGCTATATATTTTGCTTGTACATGCTCCTAGCGAATGTTTGCGATTAATGATGCTTCAAGTTTACTCTTCTTTTTATACATTGTCAGACCTACAGTGCTTCACTATGCCGTTAAAGCACTACCTAACAAAGTGTCCCAAGTCATAACAGAGCCTTAAAATACTCTATTTTTTAAAATTGCATCTTCTAGGATAGGGGTGCATTCATTGAGGGCATTTTTTTAATAAAATGGCCACCTTGGAATTTATTATATTGCAAGTGAAGCACTAAAGAAAAATGTCAAGTACATCAAATAAAAGACCAAGAACCAGGGTCCAGCGCTGAGAAGGAGTCTTCACAAGCTTCAACTAGCAAGGCATCCAATGTAAGGCTAGAAAACAATCATGCTATCACAAATAGTAATAAGGCATAGAGAAAAGACACATCTGAGTTGCAAGTAGTAATGATAAAGGATATGATTCCAAACATGCACAAGATTCTTTTTTAGGGGTCGATTTTGAACCGTTATGGCATGTATGACAAGAAGAGAAACTCATCCTACCCAAACATAAGAGCAGACTTGACTGGTATAGGTGGTCTCACAATGATCACATTGCAAATTGACAAAGAGTTGATTGAAAAACACGAGGAAATAATAAAGCCTGGTAACTACGTGAGAATCGAGAACTTTTGGATTTCGAAGAAAAAGTCAGAATTTGAGAGAGGGAATCGTGAGTTGACATTAAAAGTCACAACGAGTGCAGTTATCACCACGGTAGTGCCAGTCCCTACAATCCAATTGAATTTCTATGATAATACTATCATAGCAGAGTTGCTATAGAGTTCAGAAACATATCCAACAAGTGACGTTGCAGTTGAGGTTTTGGAAGATGCTGGAATACATATGAGCAAAAGATTCTCAAATTCTTTCTTAAAGGTGGCTGATTGAACGGGTCCAGATGATCGCTCAATTGTAAGTAGTCTTGTTGTTGTCATGCCTATTTTCCAATTGCAATCCTGGCTATTACTAACACTATTATTGTCGTGCATTCTTTGCCTTCTTTGTGTAGTTGGCATTCTATTGTGAACATGAGCACATCAAGGACAAGATGTGTGCACTAAACGAAGACTGTCCCGCTATATATGTGATTAAGAACGCAACAACTAGAAGATATATGACTAGGAAGCGGCTACAGTTTGCTGCCTACTCAATAGTAGCGCCAGTGACCGACAAGGACAAAATAAAGAGGCTCATAGAAGTATTTGAACATTACCAAGACCAAGAGAGTAACATTGACTCGATGAGCGATGCAGAGTATAGTACATGTGGTTTTTACCCCTAATTGTTATTATCGATCACTGTCTTATTTACTAAAACGTTGATCCTTGTGCAAATTTGCGGTGAATTAACGTTCATCCAAACCGCTTGGCCATTCTACATTGCTTGTACACTTTGCAAGATGCAAGCTGGGTTGCAACAAATAGCAAAGAACACTCACAACTGTACTCACTGCAAATGTCGTGTTGAGCCCAAAATCATCAATCATATGGTTGCAACAATCAAAATAGAAGACGGCGATCGAGTGCAGGTCAACGTTAAAGATCCTTGGATAACACCACTACTCGGGATAACTACCACTGTTGATCAATACTTCAATAAGAACAAGAAAGATTTTTGACAAAAAATTAGTACGATAATGTCTAGCAATGCACTGGTTTCGTATGTACCAATAACAGATCTCGAAGATGAAGATCCAGTGCACAATTCAGATACCAATGACAATTTTGCTACTAAGGTTGTTTCCTAGCACGGGGGAAAAAAACTGTTAACAAAACCTGTTTGCCAGAAAAAAGCCGTTTTTCTGAAAAGAAAAAGCCATTTTCCAAGTACTTATTTTTCAATTGCTTGTTCCATTTTTTATTTTTGGAAAATAAAAAAAAGATAGCCAAAAAAAAGTTTGTTGGAAGTGTTGTTTGCTTGTCAAAAGGCGTTTTGCCAACCAAACGGGCTTTATGCCTACCAAACGGGCTTCACGCCTTCAAGTAAAAGAATATTGTTTACTAAATAGATGCAAAAAAGCAAAGACAAAAAAAGATTGACATCTAAACTTTGTATGGAACTACTAGTCCAAGAACTATTGTTATAAGAGTCTTCACTGTTTTAGTTCTTTTCATTGCATTTTTTATTTTTTCGAGTTATGCAAGCATTTTAGAAGGCATAGTATAAACCCGTTTGTTTCTTTTATAATTAAAAAAAAAAGAGATTAGCACGGCGTTTAGAATAACAACAATGGATCAAAACAAAATAGTTAATAACATCTTATACGAAAAGAACTTGAGCCATGTCAGGCATTATGACTATACGACAAGTGATTGTTTATTTGGTGTAGTCGCATACTTGTTGGAAAACAGAATTACCTTCAAACAACTCTGAACTAGAACCATCAAAAAATTTATTTCACACTTGCACAGTAACCATCAGCAAGCAATAGATTGGTTTAGCACATATTTAGATTTGAGCTTCATATGTGAGCAGCACAAAGTTGAAACATACGACGAATACCTTACACATATGAGTGTTCCACTATCACGCGGTGGTCTTTCTAGAGATGGTGGATTTGCTATTGTGTGGCTTTCAAAATTCTTCAAAGTCTAATACAAGTGTGGTCATCCACAACCGGGAAGATATGTATGCAATGTGGCAAAGGAGATGTGTCAACCCCATTACGGATCTTATATGACAACAGTGTTGCACACTCCCCCCCCCTTCAAGCCAATTATTGAAACAACTCCTATATCCAACATTGGTTTAGTCAACCACATCCCTACTATAACACAAGATGAGAATAAACTCGTAGCAGCAACGCGTGCTACACTGGCTGCAACTCAATCTGATGATGAATTCATGGTTCTTGTAGTAACAAGTGGAGCAGATCTTGCACCAAATATTGAAACTCAACACTCGATTGACATTGTTTTGCAACATTAGGAACTACATTGTGAAAGAAATTATAAATACAGCCCTGGTAATTGCTTATTTGATACAATAAAGTATTTAGTTGATATACATTTGACATCTGCCAGAATCTGAGCGACAATAATTCAGCAGTTTCTCACAAGCTTGCAAAATGGAGAGGAGCAAGCTACAAGGTGCTTATGCACTTTGCTCTCTGCATATTTTCTCCGTGATTTGCACGATGTCCAAACTTGCGACGAATATTTAGAGTGGATGAGCAAGCCAGTAGCAGAGGGGGGACTTTGGGGGGATCAATTTGCTATTCTCTGGGCATCATCATTCTTACAAAAACCAATCTACGTATGGTCGCTTCAAAAAAAAAGACTTTATATAAGACATGGCATGAATATTAATGCCACGCCTTTACATATCCTTTATGATGATCGCCCATCACATGTGGGTCACTTTGAACCTATAGTGCACATTGATACACCATCTATCGTAGAGAATCCAAGCAAGCCATCCAAAATCTGCACAAGACTCGCTACCGAAACTGCATGTTCTCTTGTACGAGTAGACCCTAACCTAATAGATGCTATACTGTATGAGAAAAACTTAGCGGGTGCTATAGACTATGCCTACGCACCCGATGATTGCTTATTTGAGACAATACAATACTTGCTAAATAGGAACTCAACAACCAAAGAAATTCGAGCTGCAATAGTAAACCAATTCATGTATTCTCTGACCATGGACTACATAGATGCCAAAGACTTCTTGGAAAATTTTCTAACATGTAGCTTTCTGCATGATTTCCATGGCGTGCAAAGTTGCGAAGAATACCTAGCACGTATGAGTAGACCTGCATCAGAGAGTGGACTCTGGGGGGATATTTTGCTATTTATTGGGCTTCTAAGTACCTGCAGTGGCCAATTTATGTATGGTCATTGTCTCGAAGAAAGGTTTATATAAAATCTGGCGACGCGTTAGAAATAGAACTACTACAAATTCTTTACCATGATGGTCCAATGGATGCACCACACTTCGAGCTAGTTGTTCAACTAGGTAACACACCTTCAATACGACACTTAAATCCACGTTGTGAACGTGGAAAAACTACACACAACAAGACAATTTGCCAAGCTAACATGTACATCATAGGCACTAGAAAGATATGGCATCTTTGGTCAAAGAAAGATGACGAGGCAATATAGCTCATCATGAGCACTATGCCTAATCAAATAGTAAGAATGATCACTGAGAACTACATAAAATTCAATGACAAATAGAACGCATATAACGCTCATCTAGAGAAGGTGATGGCTCACATACGGTACCTTATAAGAAAACACCAGTTTACTAAGGTTTCAATAAAAACTTTACTTGAAGCTACTGATGAACAACAACCACAAACTCATTCTAGAAAATGGCCTGATACATTCGACAAAGAAATCTTATCGCTTGCTGCAACCATGCCTTCATCAACACGGACCCAAGTAGCAAGAACTATGTTGGAACAGTAGCGGGTGGAAGGGAAAACAATAGCCCAGATAGTTTGCTCTCTCCAGTATCTTGAAAATAGATTCTATGAACAAACACACAAAGGGACAAGCAAAAAAAAGTGTAGCGGGCCAACCAATAAATTTCTATCACTTATCTCAAACACTTCTACACATCCTTGCTGTTGTTGCAAGAGGTTACTATTCAAATACTAGATCAAAGAAGCAACTGAAGAAATCATTGCAATGCTAGTAGAGACTATAGCCATAGATGAGGACTGTATCAGAGCAACCAGTAGTTCTGTCTGTTCTAGCTGTAAACGGCAAGTTGAGCGTGGCCAAATGCCTACTTTAGTGTCACCCATGAATATGAGATTAAATAGCCCAATTGAACAAGTACAACTACTTACTGAACTTGAAGAAAGGATCGTTGCACCACAAGCAATCTTCGGCCAAATACGATAATATTTACACTTTGGCTAGTATTTGCTGAAAGGGAGTATCATAAACGTGGCAACTAACCTAGAGAGCATTCAAACCATGCTTCCATGACAACTAGACGATAACATGACAATCGGAGTCGCAATAAAGCAAAAACTAGAATACCAAACTCCATACATTACTAGTAATGTTCGCCCAAATCTAGTAATGAAAGCATTAAAAAGGCTTGTTGAAACACCCTTGTACAAGCAAGAGGGATTCTTAATCTCACAACTATGGCTTCCACATTTCTAGCTTAGGATGAATGCACAACACAATAGCGACACCTGCTTTACAGAGGAAAGTATGACTCCAAAACAAGAGGCGGACCCCTTCACTGACACACTAGTACATGGATATGTCAACATAGCTGAGATTTTTGATACAATCTCAACCATCACAGTGACTGCTCCAAGCAAAAACCAAAAGCCAATGGGTATATATAGAGACAAGCATTGCGAGGAGCTAAACTACCCAACGTTGTTCTTTGGTTAGCCAAGGTATGAGCATATGCTCAATATGCTCAGCTACCAAAAAGTTAACCAATGGGAGATCCTACACAGGGACCGATGCTTTGAAACTCACATCCAAAACCTTTTCTTCAAAGCAGTAAAGATCTTAATACACTTTGTTGCTAGTTCAGTGTGGATTCGTATGCGGAAGACACAATTGAATGGTAGGGTTATAACTGCTAAGGATGTCAAAACCAAACCCAACTTAGATGTACTCTTGAAATCGAACATTGGTTACCGAGAATTTGAAAGCATCCAGACATCTCCGCACTACTTACAATGCCAACGGAAAAGATTGTTTGCAATGATTCACCAACTAGGCCCACCGACATTCTTCGTGACATTTACAATTGGAGAGAGCAATTGGTCAGTGTTGTTCGATGACTAAGGGAGTTGCGGTCAACTGAGCGCAATAGTAATAAAAACCAGCTTTTAACACATGAACTGGTCCGTGATGACCCCGTCACTTGTGTGCAGTATTATGATCACCGAATGAAAGCCTTGAGAAAGCTTCTGAAGGCTAATACACAGTTTTTTGGGAAGATCATAGATTTCTACTTTGTGACCGAATTTCAAAACCATGGTAGTGAGCAAGGTGAAATGGCCCCCTATTTTTAATGGTAAATCAAGTGAGTTTGCAACACGCTTTGTGGATCAATACATATCTTGTAATCTGGTGTTGATTGCAATCAGCACCACATGCACATGCCAAAAAAATGGCAAGGCAATTTGCAGGTTTCATTTTCCAATACCACCAATGGATGAAACAACAATCTTGGAACCTCTCCATGATAACTCCTTGCATATCAAATCTAACCTTGTGAGCATATATAAGGAGCTGAACGACTCGACCTCTGCTTCATTGCACAGTTTCAAAGATTTTTTAAATAAGTTAAAACCAACCAAGGAAGAATATATACAATGTTTGTGAGCAAATTTAAAGTGGCCAACATTCTTTCTATAGAGGAAGCAATCGGATGCTTGGACAAACCCATTTGCAAAGTTGTTGGCACCGTTATGGGATGCCAACACTGACGCTCAATTCATATTAGACCCATATGCAGTGGTCGCATATTGCACTTCGTACCTCACAAAGGTAGACAACACAATCACTAGAGCATTTAATGATATAATAAAGAAATCAAACCAAGACAGCAATGACATGGTTGAACGAATCAAGAAAATGGGAGCTGTATTTTTAAACTTGCAACAGATGTTGGCACAGCAGGCAGCTACCTAATCCTTTCACTGGCGATGCACCACGCTTCTCGTACAATGCAATTCATAAATACAGCACCATTGCAATAGCATGCAGCTGTGCTAAAACCTAATAAAGTCTTACAAACATTACCTGATGACTTGACCAACATTATGTGCGCTTCAATTACAGATCGCTACATCGCATGACCAACAAGTCTCGAGCTAATTTCGCTTGTCAAATTCGTATCGGAATACAACAGGTTAACGTACAAAAAGTTGAAACTGCAAGTGATTAGGTTCACATATTTCGATCAGCATCGAGACCCAGATAAGTATTATCCACTGGCAATTGTCAATTGGCAATTAGGTTTACACTTTCCAAGCAGTGGGATAATAGACATGGCAATCGCCCTGGCACTCTTTCCTTACCGAATGACCCCAGCAAGACTGCCGGCTTGCATAAAGAAATAAAGCTAAAATCAAATATCGTTGTCGAGCTATGTGCACGGAACTACAACACAGCCGATGGTCTTGTGAATGGGGCCGATGGCCACTTCAAGGCTATAACAACGTCCAGCTCAAACGTAGTTATGTGGGTGTAATTCTCTAGCCCTAGCACTGGAGCATGCACACGTCAACAAACTCGGCACTTGTACAAAAATCATATTGACCAATCCTGGACTGCAATATTGCCAATCAGAAAGGAAATACAAATAGGGAGCAATAGCAACTACATCATTTCACGAACGTGATTCCCAATTCAACCGGCTTCAGCAAGAACCGTCCACCGTGCATAGGGCTCAACATTGGAAACATCGTGTTTCGATCCTACAAGCCGTCCACAACACGGCATCACATATACTGCACTCTCAAGAGTACATTCTGAAGAAAACCTTTACCTCCTCAAACCCTTAGATAGCAAACATTTCCATGTGGATGTAACTGTGGCCGCTGAAATGGAAAGACTCCTTACAACTGCAGCTTGGCAGTTCGATGTCCCTTGTCTCAAAAATTGGAGCCAAACACATACCATTATACAAACCTTAAATACTTGCTCTTTATAGTTGCATTTTGAGGATATTAACACAGACTACAACATCCAAGCCTCCTATTTGCTTTGCCTTAATGAAACCAGAATTATAGACCCAGAACACTATACCAACACAGCAACATTTGCTACTATTACAATATTTGCAGGAATGGGTACATCACTTTTGTACAAACGCAGGCTTTCTTTGGTTTCACACGAAACGTTTCCAATGCTCGGCCTCGAAATGATCATGGCTCACTTTCGACCGAACCTGAGGCAAGCTTCTTTTCTCGTATGCTTTTCTTTGTACAAGGAGGTACACTGAACTCTCTTAGTCGACAAAACACAAGCTTTTGCAAAGGTCCTTGTGTGTCACAGGATGACGACGCTAGGGGAAGCAGCAGAAGAAGAAACTGCGGCAGAGTTGGTATTGCTGGTGCGCCATAATAACAGGATTGTTCTACCCGCGGATCTGACCTTGCGCATTTTGGCCAGCTTGCCTCTCATCCCGCACCTCTTCCGCCTACGTCTTGTATGCCACTCCTGGAACGCCCTACTGCGCCCCCATTGCTTCCTGCGCCTCTGGTCGCACCGCAACTCCAGGTTCATGGCCTCTCCCCCCCTCCCCTGCCCTCCTCGATCTCCCCTCACACTCCACGACGACGGTGGTGATCCTGACGATAATGTTTGGCGCACCCTGCGGCGACCCGGCAACATCAGTTTACTTCACCATGAGTCCGAGTAAACTGCACCATGAGTCCGAGTTCCAGCAGAAGCGGCCACTGGTTTCGGTTACGCCGCCACAGGTTCCGCCTGCCCAGCACAGACATCATCGAACGTCGCGAAGTTCTCGGCCGCAGCGTCCCGCCGCCTCTTCCCAGCGTGAGGATCCTCGCCGGTGGTGGGGGTAGTCTCATTGCAGACGTCGCCTTCTACGACCGCTTGGGTCCGCTCATCCGCGTGTTCAACTTCCTCTCAGGTTCCCACCGACAACTGCCCATCCCCTCCCTCTCCAACTGCACCCGTTCTCCCAACAATGCCACCTTTTTTGCGTCGTGCGGAGGCATTAGTATGGGGTCCTGTGCCTTTGACCCACAGCTGCTACCCCCACCTGCATTGTTTCAAGGCCACGACATTTTCAAGGGGGATATATTTTTTCCCTTCTTTCCTCAAGATACACTCTTTGCGTACTGTGTAAAATCAGACGAATGGAGTAAGGCAATGGCACCATTCCCAACTGTATGCAAAGTGCCAGGACATCGGGGGCGTCCCACCGTGATGAAATGTGAAGGCTCGAGAATTCTATTGGCTATGGCTCTCGTCACTGAGGACAGGTTGGAGGGTCCACTGCGCAGCAGGCTCTCGCTTAAAGGCTTTGCTGTGTGGGAGTTGCAGTGCAGTAATGACAGAGGACACCCTAGTTACTCATGGGTGTGGTAGCTTCACACCAAAGTTTGTTCATAGCAGCACTCTTATATGCATGACCACCACGTCCCACAACAGCAAGGAGGTAGAGGGTCACGAGATGCATGCCCCCCCTTGTCTATAACGCTCTCCCTTGGTTCGTGGTACTACATGCCTCCCTACAAGGACACGCAAGAGCTCGTGATCCTCTGCTCCTTTAAGCCTACTTTCCCTGGTCTACTCCCTTAGTGGCTGTCATGTCTTGATTCTCAATGTAATCTAAGTTCACTCCCGACCCTGGGTAAATACTGGTTCTGGTAATATTTAAAGTGATCTTTTACAATTCAACAAGCAACAGGGCTTTTGATGGATTTGTATGAACATCAATTCTTTTTCTTACACCTTGGGCTTCTGATGCCCCAACTCAGTCACTCTTGCGAGGGTGTCCAGGTGATTCAGCTTCTAAGAAAGCTGTTTTTTTCTCTTGTAAATTTTATGGTTACATGATTAAGAGTGATCAATGCCCCAAACTTGTGTCTATATGTTCTCTTCTGTTCCAAATACGAATTCTGAAACCTTTTCAAGAGTGAGTTGGGGATTCATAGGGCTTTGCTTGCAACTTGTCTAACACGTTGAGCTCCATCAACAACTTTGTTTTAGGGCGCTCGTACTTGTGAATACGGTCCCACTTCCAATGGCATTTAAATGGTAAATGTTCCACCTAAAAAAGAAGGGGCTGACATAGAATGGTCAGATATGTTGCCACTCAGGGTATCATTCTGGAATCAAGTATGTATGTTGCCAGTACATTTGGCAAATCGAGAGATCATGTCTTAAAGATGCACCCAAGTCTTCTAGACTAGGGCTTTTTCTAGGATTTCCACAAGCTATACTTGTAGTAGATAATGATAGAGCAACCTTTCCTTGACCGGGAGGAATACTTGAGGCTGATGGTCAATTTGACAGGGTGACCATGTAATACCTGAGGCACTTTTGCCATGACACTCAAAAGACTGGAGATAAGTGGATTGGACTTGCCTTCCACGTTTCAGACATGGCTGTGAAGGATCAACAAGCTTGGGATGATTTGGAAAATAATGGAAGCTCTTCTACAACTTGCTAAATAGAACATGCTTGAGGCACAAATCAAGCTAAAAAATTATGTGGATTAGCATAGAAGGTACATGGTTTTCAAAGAATGGGATTATGTGTATCTACATCTCCACAAGAATCAATATGCCTCCCTAAAGGGTAGCACCAGTACCAAGCTAGCATCATGTTGTATTATAATTCTTACTGAATCATTCAAGGTTGGGGCAGTAGCTTTTCATTGGCATAGATCGACATCCGTTGACGACAGTAATGCAAGTAGTTGTGGTCAAGGGGTGTAGATCTAAGCCATTTGTTCTAGCACTTAACATGGTGCATACTGAGCCATTGCCAGCTGAAGGCACAGTGTATGTTGAGCAATTTATGGTGGAAGACAGTCCACGGTTGGCAGTTATGGTTATCACACGGTCCTAGGGGCCGGTGGTGTCACAACTGGAACAAGATTCTCGGAAGAAGCAGAAAGCTCTGCAGTGGGATTTGAAGAGAACACCATTAGGGAGCAGGTGGCCAAGGTGATGCAGGAAGCACAGTGGTCAGCTTAAGTAGCCCAGGAAAGAGTTCCTCAATTGTAACTGGTAGACCGTAGTATGATGTCCAAAGAGGACTGTAGCAAAAGAGATCTCTTGGTTGAAAGCGACCAGAGTGGAGGCTGCTTTTGCAACAAATAGTGTCAATTGGGATGTTCTGGAGAAAAGGCAAGACTTTGCCATCTGAAACTGTTGGACCAAGGACGGTAAGATTTGTGGAAGTCTTGCACATTGAAGTGAAAGAGGTTAGTCAAAAAGGGGCAGGACAAGGGGAAGGAACAAGTGTCCCTGCAATTAGGATAGCTCTGCTATTAAGATGTATAAAAGGGCTCGAAAGGCCTAATCAAAAGGGGTTTCGTGGGAAATTATGTTTCCCATATGCCAAATTGGCCTTTTTTGTGATGCGGTGGGAAATTCATCTTGGCACGTTTTAATTTCCCACCTCCCCCCCCCCCCCAGCATATGACCTTGGTGTCTTTGGGGTGTAAGAGTGTGGGCCGACTCCTTATGACATCCAAATATGTCCAAATAATAAGAATTGGGATGGAATTTTATTTTTCCGGAGTCCCCAATTGCCCACCATACCATTACCCCCAAGAAGGAAGATTTACAGAATTTTAAGCTTAACATCACGTTGGATCAATCTATGTCTTTAGGGCCAATTTATTGAATGCAACTGCTCACAAGAGTAGGATTAGAGGGGTGCACGATGAGACAACGAACGATCATTGTTGCCGTCCAAACCCAAGTAAGTTGTATAAAGGTGAATACTTTTTCCAGAATGTGACACTGCTATCGCTTAGGTGACTGTCAAAATTGAAGGGCAGGTGGTTCCAGGTGTATTGTTGGACGGTGGGTTGGTTGTCAACATCCTGTCTGAATTCATGATGAAATTAGGCATCACAATTTTGGTGAAAATGGCATATCAGCAGTTTCCTTTCCTTTGGAGAGGTGAGCACATCATCATTGCAGGCCGTGAATATCTAGAATTTTGGTGAAAATAGCATATCAGCAGCGAGTTCGTCCTTCGGGCATGGTGAACATCATCATTGCAGGCCGTGAATATCCAGAACTTTTTGTAATACTGAAGATGGAAATTGAGGGTGCCCACCCAATGTTGTTGGGAAGACCAGGGGAAGATAACCAAAAATTGGGAGAATGATCAGATCACCCTAAGGAGGGGGAAGAAGATCCGAGCATCTGTTACAGCAAGAGAAAAGTGAAACCTACCGTCCGCCCTCTTTCTGAACTTGCTGGAAGGCATAGATGATGATGATGATTCCCTCTTCGGTTCACAGATTCGTTGCTTAGTGCAGCCACCATCTCTGAGCCATCCCCACTTTTGTTCATAGATCCATTGCTTGATGCAGTAGAGCAGGTCATGAAATGTACTCATCCTTGGATGGGTTCAGTGGATACAATCAAGTTTGGATGGCTCTGGAAGACAACGTTCATCACGGAGTGGGGGTTGTTTCTCTCCAATCTGATGACTTGTGGGTTGAAAAATGTGTTGAAACATATGATGCTAAGACCACTAGAAGAATGGTATTGTGGAGAAAAATCCTTATTGAAGGAGAATGATGTGAGAGTGATAAGGAATGTTATGATTGGACGAGTGTACTTCAAAGGATGAAGGAGATTATGTATGGCCTATTTAAGGAGGCTCAGACTAATGGAATAGCAACCCATTTTGCACTTGCTTCAGTCATCCATATCCTTGTCATGTCGTGCATCTTTGAGCCCCCTTAGCGTATTGTTCCCTCTTTTTGGTATCGGAACCTTTCCCGCAGCCTGATCTACAGTCTACCATTACCATCTTTTAGGCAACCACTTTGTCTTCAGCTTTCTAGTTGTCGCTGCCATTCTGCCCTTGATTGTCTTCTCAGACTCAGCCTCAAAGCAGATCTGTAGAATCCCAACAGGCTGCCTCTGTTTCTAATCTCGTCACCGCTGTTAGCTGCAAACATTGCCTCAGTGGGTTTCTTGTGAGAAGTGCAGCGGCAATGAACGGGAGTGAAGAGAGAGAGAGCCAACCTCACACACCAAACAAGAAAGGAGAGAAAGATGAGAGAAACTGAAAGTGATCTCAGGCCAAAACCCCACGAACTGTTGGGGGAAAACCTGTGCTATAAATGCTCAACAATGCTCCACAATGAGATGACAAAAAAGGAGTGAGGGGGATCTATATATAGCCCCTCCTCCAGTGCGCTGCAGCATGCTGGCCGACCAGTCTACAAAGTGGGCTGGCCCACCCTACTCCCTATATGAGGGCATGCGTCTCTGCCTAGGGAGCCGACTTGGCAGCCCTTTAGGGGCCGACCATGCTGCCTCCATGAGACCAGCCACACCCCTATATAATGGGCTCACCTCCCCCTATGTGAGGGCTGACAAGAAGCCCTGTAGGGCCGACTCCACAGGCGTAAGTGGCCGACCAGCACGTTGGCCCACCTCGGCTCTATAGGAAGCCCACCAAGCCGCCATTTTGGCCCTCCCTCCTGGTCTACAAGGTGCACAGCAAGGGCTGCTCCAGAGCCTGCCCAACATGAGCTGGTCCACTAGGCCCCCCAAGATGTAGGGGATCTGCGCCTTCCAGTTTGGCACAGATCTGCTCCTCCCGCAGCACCCTGGCGAAGCCTCTAGGTAGGCTGATCTATCCCTGGCCCTTGTGCAGCACCTCAGAAGTGACCCAGACATGGCGGAGGGCAATACAAGATCCTAGCCTCACAGGAAGCACGCACACCCACAAGCAAAGGCCCTCTCTATGTAGTCTAACCTACCCTCTCTTTTGGGCGGGCACACCCACAAGCAAGGCCCTCTTTCTCTAAGGTGACATCAGGAGATGTTGACCTCCAACATTTCTCTCCTATTACGCTACTGTCCACTCTGGCACAGTATTTCTTGACAGCTATGCTGCTGTTTCCCAGCCCTGAACTGGTCGACAATGTCCCTCCTTTGCTGGGTGATCTGCTATAGAAAATGCCACCTCCTTTGGGAGCTCTCCATCGAGTTTGATGCTGCTGCATGGGGGACTCGCCATGTGAGAAAGAAGCGCGGAAGCAGGGCTGCTACAATCGCAAGGACAAGCGC
Organism: Dipteris shenzhenensis; assembly: GCF_047967505.1. NCBI lineage: Eukaryota > Viridiplantae > Streptophyta > Polypodiopsida > Gleicheniales > Dipteridaceae > Dipteris > Dipteris shenzhenensis. The sequence continues at coordinate 3,606,462 of NC_141603.1, read as the reverse complement.
TGGCCTGGGTGGAAGGCCCATGTCTGTGACTTCTTTCAAGACGACAGAGCAGTTGCCTGCCTGCTGTCGAGTCTCATGCGATTCGATCAGTCTGTCGTAGGTGTCATCTGCTCCGCCAATGCTTCGATGGACCGTTTTTTGAGCCCATGACACCTCTGTAGATCTCTTGTTGGACCCTAAGGGATGTCTTGGTTTTTAGGTTAGTATGAGCTTCAAGTGTGCGTTAGTAGTAGTTTAAGAGCTTCTAATGTGTTTAGGGTTTAACGTTTTGGTTTGCTTGTGGAGGTCCTAGATGTTCTTCTCTTTTGTTGTGGAGATCCTAAATGGTTGTCTTTTGTTAGATATTTTTTATCTCTAAAGATAGAGGCTCTCTTTGTCTCTTGTATGACACCACCTTTATATTACTCTTGCCAAAATAGGCACTCCCCACTTTTATTTAATGGTCCATCCACCACACCTCTCTTGCACCTCTTTCCTCTCCTCTCTTTCACATATACACCTTTCCCCATATTCCTTCACCTTCACTTGCTCTTTCTCTTTTCCCTTCCTTCCAATTTACACCCATCGTTTCCCTTTTACAAGTTATTGGAAATATTTATGGAGCTACTTTACACTTATAATGTCACTCCAAAAGGCAGGGCCTTAGTGGGATCCCCACCTTGTTTTTTAATTGACCCTATGGTGATTTGGAGGCTCTGCGATATCCGCCATCTTTGCATGCTGCCGACTTGAGTCGCCTTCGGTGATTTTGCTATTAACGACCTCCAGTTTCTTTTTATTTTGTGTTTTTGGCCAAAGTCCTTGTGACACATGGCAGTGTTGATTTTTTGGGTCCTTTATTCCCCTATTCTTATTTCTCTAAGCATTGCATTGCATGATGCTATCATCTTGTGAATCACAAAAAGTTGAAGGTGAAGAGAACCACAGAAAGGCAAGTTCAAGAGCTGGTACTACAATTATGCAAGACAATAAGGTTTTTTTGAGTTTCTTTGCAATAATATGCATCTATATGGTTTCGGGGATTTCTTTGTAAAAGAGTTAAACACTGCGAAGCAGTAAAGCTAGGTAAGACCACTCTAATGGCTTCGCTTGATGTAGTTGATAAATTCAAGGGTGTCGGATTCCATGCATGACAATCCAAAACAATGTATTTACTCATGCACAAGAATTAGTGGGGATTAATCAAGAGCTATGACAGAGAAGAAACTCTAGAGGATGAATGGGAAAGAAGCAATGAAAATACACTTGGATATATAGCCTACAACCTTGGTTATGAGGTCATTCGGCACATTGATGGTATCCTTATGCCAAGCATGCGTGGGAAGAGTTAAATAAGATATGGCACGGATGTACGTCACTCCAAAGTCAATTTATTGATGCAGCTCCATAATCTCAAATATGACCTAAAGGAAGATTTTACTAGTCTTTTGAACAAGTACAAAGGAATACAATAACAATTGGCAACTCGCAAACTCACTCTTGATGATGATGAAGCCAAGGCTATTTTGCTTGCCAATTGCAACGTTGATGGATATAGTACATTGGTTGAAACATGGACAATCTTACATTGCATGATATCAAAGCATCTCTATTGGAAAGAGAAAGTAAAACCAAGTTAATAGAGGGCCAAGCTTCAGCTCCACTCGTGATCAACCATTCAAAAGTACTGAGACATGTTTCTAGAAGGGTAATCCGAATATGAAATGCACCTACTGTGGAATGACAAACCATGAGGAAGGGTATTGCTAGAATAATGGCAAACCACAATGCACTATTGTAAGAAGTATGGACATGAAGAAAAGAACTATTACTAGGCTAATCTTGTGGAAACATCACTCCAAAATAATAGGGCCTCTTTTGAAAATCAGGTTTTTTTAATAGGTTTTCCTTAGGCACTGATGATGTAGTCAAGGAAGCTAGAAGAAATTTAAAGTTCGCGAGTGACATCCTACCTTATGAGGGGGAGCTCACGAGAGTATGAAAATTCCCACATCCTAGTTACAACACTGGCTGATGAGCCTAATATGGGACTAAGGGAGGGAATTTAACATTGTAAGTTCACACTACACCTCTGATGACATTGGTATTCGATTATGATTGGCCTAGCATCAAGGGGGGGTGTTAAAACATATGACGCTAACACCACTAGAAGAGTGGTATTGTGGAGAAAAATCCTTAGGGGAGGAGAATGATGTGAGATTGATAAGGAATGTTATAATTGGAAGAGTACTTTGAAGGATGAAGGAGATTATGTATCATGGCCTATTTAAGAAGGCTCAAACTAATGGAATAGCAACCCGTTTTGCACTGCTTCATTCATCCATATCCTTGTCATGTCGTGCATCTTTGAGCCTCGTTAGCATATTGTTTTCTCTTTTGAATGTCGCGGCGACATTTCAACAGATGGTGTATGAGATCTTCTATGAATACGGGGTCTTTTTATCCATGAAGAATTTATAGATAAGGGGTTTTTAAAATACCCGTTGAATGCACATTGTATCTAGGGTTCTTAATGGTATACATAAGCAAGTCTGGGACTCCTCCTATAGGCACTAATGGAATCCATAGAGATCAACTACATACTCACCATAGAGATCAATAGAGATCAACTACATACTAATCCAACTCTCATCCAAAAGTTGAACTATGACAATCCAATGTGACAGCTACATAAAAGATGGGGCCAAAGGTGCATGTATGGTACTATGCCTTGCTAAAGAAGAGGGGCCCAAAATATTGACAAGCTATGGCAACTTGTCAAACTTGTATCCTCAACTATGATGAGCTGAAGGCCATCTGCTATGTGCATGGTTCAACATCCATTAGCATAGGATTGAGCATCTGTCATAGGCTTAAGGTGGAGCTCACCGTATAAAGGCTTAGAAGCTTGAAATACAAGTGAAAAAACATACGATGTCCCTGAGGCATACGAGTTGTCGAATGTTGATCATGGGATAGATTGACGTCTTGGATCCAACATAAAGTATGGACTGTATAGATAAGCCATAAGTGCATGCTGAGTTTCCCCAGGTTTCTCTATCTCCAAACTTGATAATGTCATCTACATAGGCACTAGTTTCTTGAGGTTTGGGTGTTGGTGATAAGTCGAGCATCTCCTTCTAATGGACTTGGCGTGAGGAAAGCCTACGCTTAAGGATGCACAAGTGGGCACCAAGCTTACACTGCGCCTAGCCCCATGTACAAGCCTAGTGTTGGCCGATTGACTTTTTGGTAAAATATTGTCAAACAATCCACCTCAAGCCGGTTCTTGTACAAAGCAACTGCCTTGGCAACAAGGTTCCTTAGCATGTTTCTTGTGCTCTTATTCAAGACAATGTACTTCGATAATAAATGGAAGAATTTCCTTACCCTTGGGAGGCATTACTACTTGGCATCAAGGACTAGACACGACATAGAGGGCCGTAGAAAAACTTATCCAATGAGACCCCTGCAGACAATCTTAGTGTGTCCATTGACAAAGACAATGGGATGAGCATAGTGAAAGTGATGAGAATGCCTTTGTCTTATGTAGCATTGAAGGCCTCGACCCAAAGAAGTTGTGTAAAGGCTCTAACCTTATTTCTCTTAAGCCTTGATTGGCTCATGGGCATCCACTCGATCAAATGGGGGTGGGGGGGACAACACAAGGGATCTACTTTTATAGGCTGTTTAGGGGAAATGACATTGTAAATAGGGATTTTGGCAACATGGAGCTAAAGTGCATAAGGGATTTCCAGGAAGATAGAGATAGATGAACACAATGGCTATTGAAGAGCAATATTAGTTTGCATGAAATACTATTTGTTGTGAACTATAGCACCGCTACTATGTGTGGTGAATGGGAGGCCCAAATTTTGAATGATTGTCCATTGATGGGCCCAGTCCATCCCAATTTGAGATTAGGCTTAAGGGAACTAAGCTTGGAATCATATAGGAGAAGAAGCGTGATTCTTTTAAAATTCTTCCAAACAATATGCTTGTTTCATGCCATTAGATTTCGTGTTGGGACCGTATTGCTTGGAGTCAGAGTTCATCGATCTCTACTAGCTATTGGAGTTAATTGTCAATGGTATCTTATTCTTTGATGCGATGCTTGGCCACCACTTGGAGGATTGAAATTGAAAATTCCAAGGGCTCCATTACCCCAAGTCCATAAGCCACTTTGAACAAGGTCGAATTTGTCATAACCTTGTAGGCTATCCTGTATGCCCATAGGGCTGCATACATCTTGGTATCCCAATCATGTTGGTGCATGCTGACCATCTTGGTGAGGATGGACTCTGCTTGGCCATTGCATTATAGGTAGCAGGTGATCGCTACTCTATGGATGATCATGAACTCCTTAGTGAGTGAGCTGAATACCTCATTCATGAAGTGTGTGTGCCTTGATCGCTCACGAATTCGATGGGGCAACCATACCTGCAAATGATATTTTCATAGATAAACTTGGCCATGCTCTGGGCTGATTTGTGCCTCATTGCCTAGCTTTTACCCACTTAGTTTCATAATTTGTGGTGGCAGCAATGATATACTTGTCCTGGGTGTACTCAGCCAACTATTTGAATGGTCCCATGAAATCAGGAACCCAATGTTGAATGCTTCGCAAGGTGCACTCGAGTTGAGTGGCATGTGATGCTATGGTAGCGATGTACTTTTCCTTTGGCACACGTCGCATATGATGTAATGAGAATAGGAATATCAAAAGAGGATGCTTCACTAGAGCCTTTATTGAAGGACTTACTTGGTTGTGAGCTCCTCACTGAAGCGACCTCTAGCAAGCCATGTGAGTGCCTCAATATGACTGTGTGCCCATGAGGGGGAGACTTTTATCTGTAGGAGTTGTTTTCTCCTTGGTAATAGAGTTATCCTCCAATAAAATTGTATCTCCAAGCCCTCAATGTGTGTTGCTACCACTTATCTCAAGGCACATTATGAGGGACGGTTGCCTTAGATAGATAGTAAAAATGTCCTCGTACTTGGTCTTGGGGATATCGATTGCAAACAATTGGGCGTCTATAAACTTGGTGTTGAGTCCCTATGCTTTCTTTGGTGTAACATGTCTTAAGAAGAAATTTGCTCCAACGTATGACCTCCTAGTCTTGTCGATGATTTAAAGACAAAATCTTGGAACAACAACATCCCATCAGACGAGTCTCTGTTGGATTAGTATTTTGCTAATTAAATAAAGCAATGCTTGGTGATCAATGTAGAGAAGAAATAGTTGCCAATAAAATAATGCCTAAATCTTTTAGCACTATAGACCATGCTTAGGGCTTCTTGCTCGATGGTATTATAATTGCACTCGAGAGGGGGGGGTCATGAGGTAATTGACATAGTAGACTAGCCTACTATCCAACTGTGCCAAAGTAATACCAATTACATACCTTGATGCATCAACATGCATGTGAAGAATTATATCCTCATGGTTGATGTAGAATGGGAGTTGTTGTTGTTCATTGCTTCAATGTATGGAACACTATAGAGAGCTCCTTGTTCTAGTGAAACTTGACATCCTCCTTGGTGAGCTTGTATCATGGTGCAATAATCTTAGTAAAATCTTTCACGAACCATTGATAAGAGATGATGAAGCCAGTGGATAGGCATAACTATGTCAAGTTCTTTCATTCTAATATTTGTTGTATGTCCTCAATCTTGGATGGATCAATTTTGATCCCTTTGTTGGAGATGACATGTCACACCAACTATGACATAGAAGATGCATTTGGTCGGATTTAAGGAGATCCCTACTTCCCTAAACAATCAAAACGTTTTTGAGGAAAGTGAGGTGCTTCGTCACCGTTAAGTACACACAAAAATCATCTAAGTAAATTTTCAGGAACTTGGTCAAATACTCCCTAAAGGTTTCTACCATGGACCTCTAAAAAATTCAGTGGGTGCCTTTGTTAGGCCAAATGGCATGACCTTGCACCCATTTGATGATGAAGGTTATCTTATTTTGAGTTTCTAGTGCCAATGATATTTGGTTGTAAGCCATTGTACTGATCCATGAATGAGTACATCTCGTGGCTCGCTACCTAGTCCAAGACACTATTGGTGAAGGGGATGGGAAATGGGTCTATATGGTTTAAGAATTTACCTTATTGTATTCCATGCACACTCAGAGCTTCACACCATTCTTTGGAACCACCATGATTAGGAATAGCTAATTTCTCCTATTGATTGCATCAATGAACACTACTTGAATCAACTAGTCCAACTCAACATTCACTTGCTTGGTGTAGTCGGGGTTCATTTTGTATCTTTGTTGATGGGTTGGCTTTACATCTGGCACTAGGGGAGTCTTGGATCTTTGTTCATTGTGCAAGGGTCACATACAGACTTAACTTTATCATTTGTGGCTCCTCATCTGTGCCTAGGTTGAGATCTTGGGCTAGTTTTGGTACCATTTTCTACGTGTAAGTTGAGTGATCATCATCCTAAGATTGTCTAATTCTCGCTCTCCTGTGATATTCCAAAAAGTGATAAGTGTAGATGTGTGTTTTTTTTGTTGAACTTTTTGTCTTGCATCCTTTGCTTAATTCTACCACCACCTAGAAATATTGATCTCACCCATGAGAAATGGTGTGCGTGTCCATGATCCTAGATTCAACCTCATATGGAAACTGATCTTGCAATTCCAAGTCACATGGCTTGCATCTAGTAGGGATCTTTTTGGGGTTTTTAAGACTTTGAAACTTGGTGTACTTGGTATTAATTTCCATGAATTTCCATCCGTGATCATGAAGAACCTTTGCACTTTCACGCCATGGTCTACCCAATAGCAAGGGATAGGTATTCTCCTCCATGGCGATGATGATGAGGCTCACTCCATACTAGAATTCCCTAATTATAATGACCACGTTGAAAAGCATGCCCTGGGGATCCATGGGCCACCTCTGGTTTACCATTCACACACAAAAAGGAGATGTCCTTATGGAAGTGAAAAGAGAGACCTATGACAAAATATGAAGAGGGGAGAGGAGAAGAGTGGAGATGATGAGAGAGGGCACAGCTAGAGAGCACACCACAAATGACTAACTGTACACTAGATTTAGTTGAAAATGTAGGATATATACAAACACATTTAGGGTTATGGTTAGGGTTATGGCATCTAGCCCTTTCCTTTATAGCACTCTATTGGGTTAGTGCTGTGCACATATGATCACATAATGGTGCTATGCACACATGATCACATGATGTTGAGCGTGAACTCTCAACACCTTCCTTGAAGATCAACATCATGAAGTAGGCCTTCCCTCAAGATGATGATTCTGGGGAATCGAAGAAGGATTGAACATTACATTCCATCACACCCCTTTAATGGGAATGTTCTTCTTTTGCGTCAAACCAAGAGCTAGTCAGTGTTTCTCGAAAAGCTCTTTACCGAGTGGTTTGGTGACGATGTCTGCAACATTCTCTTTGCTATCACAATGCTACAGCGTGATGTCACCAAGTAACACTCTTTCTCTGATAAAGTGCTCTCTGACATGAATGTGCTTTGTCCTGGAGTGATATACTGGACCAATGCTTGAGTTGATTGATTATCATAGTATATCGTTGTTGTCTTTGACTCATCAAAGTAATTTGTTTCTGACAATAGTCTTCTGAGCCATATAGCCTCACATGCACCTGTAGTGAGTGTGCTATATTATGCTTCAGTCGAAGACAAAGAAACGGTTGGTTGTTTGTTTGACAACCATGATATAGCACCTTGACCAAGGAAAAACGCATATCCGTGTGTGGATCTCCTAGTTTCACGATCTCCGGCATAGTCACTATCATAGTATCCATGCAACCTTGGATGACTTCCTCTGTATTCTATTCCAAATTGTCTTGTACTTTTGATGTATCTCAATACCCTTTGGACACATTGCAATGACACTATTTTGGATTTGTGATAGTCAGATATACAAGAGATCCGATGAGCTGCCTATAGTACCTGTCATTGATTATAGGCTTTTCTGAATCATAAGTTTCAAACTCTGTTCCATGGGAGTGGCTGCAATCTTGCAATCTACCATATGAAACTTCTTCAGGAGACTGTCAACATACTTGAGCTAACTCATAAAGGTGCTGTCTGAATCTCTCCAGAACTCAATTCCAAGACAATAGTGCATACGTCCAAGATCTTTGATGTTAAACTCTATAGTATATAAATCTTATTTTAGCCTTCTGATGAAGCTATCCTTGTGTTAACCTTGTGGCAACAAGGGCCAGAAGTGCAATCTAGGACAACAACTATGAGAGCATTGTGTGTGTAGAGTAGCAGCGAAGCTCTGCTTGTAATATCTTGATCCTGAAAGATAGTATGATAAATCTTCAAGAATGAGGATAGCCAAAATCCTCTCTAGAAAAGATCCAATCATACTTGCAAAATCAGGATCTAGAGAGAGAAATACTAAATATAGAGAGAGAAAGGCTAAAAGCCTACACTTTCAAAGGTCCCTCAACTGTGTGGAGAGACCCAAAAGGTCCCCCCACTTTGTGTAGAGACCCAAAAGGTCCCCCCCAAAAGTGGAGAGACCAACACGTATAAATATCTGTCAAATGGAATGAGGCTCCCACTCTTTGGGATTCAATGTTCAAGCTCACTATTGTGTTCATGCGATTGATTTCCATTGCGTCCATGCTCTCTTACACTATCATATTCTAGCATGGCCTTACCCTTGCACTCTCTGCCCTTGAAATCCCTCCTCCTCCTCCCTCCTTCCTCCCTCCTCCTCCTCCTCCCTTCTTGTCCCTCTCTACCCTTGAACTCCCTCCTCCCCCTCCTTCCTCTCTACCCTTGAACTCCTCCTCCTCCTTCCTCCCTCTTTCTTCATCCCTCCTCGTCCTCCCTCCTTCCTCCCTCCTCCTCCTCCCTTCTCCTCCTTCCTCTCTACCCTTGAACTCCCTCCTCCTCCTCCTTCCTCCCTCTTCCTTTATCCCTCCTCCTCCATCTCCTCCTCCTCCTTCCTCCTCCTCCTCCCTTCTCCTCCTTCTCCCTCCTCCTCCTCCTTCCTCCCTCTTCCTTCCTCCCTTCTCCTCAACCCCTACCCCTCGAATCCGCGAAGGAGACTAGCTCTCCACTCCTCAACCTTGGACTCCTAAACCCTGAAACCCCCTCTACACCCTGGAACTCCTCGTTAACTCTCTCAACCCTATCCCCATTTCTAACCCTGAAATTCCCTTCTAAACCCTTGAACTCCCGTGGAGGCGAGAGCCTCCATCAATCGTTATAATCTAGCCCTCTTTCTCATTCACGTACGCATGAGATCTGCTTTCCACTCTTCAGCCTATACCTCTCAATGGAACACGACCCGAGGACCTATGCTACACTTGTGAACACCTATGCTACAACAAGCAACGACACGACTGTAGGTGACCAAATCCCTCCTCCTCCTCCTTCCTCTCTACCCTTGAACTCCCTCCTCCTCCTCCTTCCTCCCTCTTTCTTCATCCCTCCTCCTCCTCCCTGCTTTCTCCCTCCTCCTCCTCCTCCCTTCTCCTACTTCCTCTCTACCCTTGAACTCCCTCCTCCTCCTCCTTGCTCTCTACCCTTGAACTCCCTCCTCCTCCTCCCTCCCTCTTCCTTCATCCCTCCTCCTCCATCTCCTCCTCCTCCTTCCTCCTCCTCCTCCCTTCTCCTCCTTCTCCCTCCTCCTCCTCCTTCCTCCCTCTTCCTTCCTCCCTTCTCCTCAACCCCTACCCCTCGAATCTGTGAAGGAGACTAGCTCTCCACTCAACCTTAAACTCCTCCTAAACAGGGATGTTTTTATCGAAGGTATAGAAATATATTATTATAATATACTGGCGAAATTTTTCATAAATTATTTTTAAAAGTTTCAAAGAATTGGCGAATTATATCTTTTGTTATAATTTTTGTTTCAAAACTTGGCTAAATATTCTAGGACATTTAAAAAACTTTCAATTTTTACAAATATATTAAAAACTAATTATATTAAAAACTCTGTCTCTTCCGTTTTACATAATTTCAAAATACATGAGATAGCTAGCATTTAGGATACTGTAGAGTATGCAAAACATAAAATTGTTTAAGGATAATGAATATCCTTCAAATCCAATGGGGGAAGAAAATTCTCAAAGTCTAGTTTAAATAGTCCAAAAAAACTAATTATAGCCTTTTCTTTTACAGCTTGACTTCCAGAGTGCTAATGCTCTATCATACGGAAAGCTACTAACATCATAAGAACAAGAATATAATCTCAAGCTAAGATCTAAGTTATCATCTAGCTTATTACGAAGCTTATTTTTCAAGTAACCGAGAGTACTAAAACACCTTTCATCCTCAACTGAGCCAAGAATAAAGGTTTGACATAAATTTGCAAGCTTAAAGTACTCAGAAATGTTATCTTGTAGGAATGTACTGCGAGAGAGCTCGTAGCCGAACCATCGAACCTTGCATTTGAACATTTTCCATTAAATTACTTTGCTGGTGCATGACTTCTCCAAAAAGGGAAGATTGTGAATAAAGCTTTCCAAAATCCAACAAACCATTGTACTTTATATTGTCCATGTCAATGTCCCGTCCAAAATGTTTTTTGAGAGCATCCAAATGATTCTTTAGACCTGCTTTGATATTTTCATAAGATCCATTGACCCAAGAATGTGGAAATAGGATGGTAAATGCTTCCATTAGGTCATTTCGTGGAAACCTACTTCTAATCTCATCTACCACTGCACTTGCAACTTCACTAAGGGCATTTTTCACCGTTTGTACTTTCTTTAAAAAAGCCTCTTTTTTAATGTATTGCAGTCTTTTGTGTCGTTTGTTTTCTCTTGTCATCCTGAAAATCTAATTGTTTGCACGAAGGCAAACATATCCTTCCTGGTCACATGTTAAAAGTGAGGAATCCCCATCTAGGTCTATTAAACTTTTCCAATCTTTGAACAATTTCTCGTCTTGAAAACTGGAGCTTGACTTCTTATCGTATGCTGTTGTTATACTCAAATTAGTGAGTTTTATTGCCTTGACATATTCATTGATATAAATATCCTTCGATTGCGACATTTTACTCAACATATTCATTTTGTCTAAAAGTGGAATAATTCCACACAATCCCAATATCGAATCTATGTTGGTCAGTTTATGATACAAAATATCTGCCTTTTCAACCTCTTCTTCTACCTCCATGTGCATTAAATAGACTAAAGTCCTGTATTCATCCCATAATCTTTTCACTGGCTGAACCAAAGATATCCATCTAGTATCCACATTCTTCAAAATCTTCCTCCCTTTTGTACCCACTGCTTCTGCAATAACTCTAAATTGATTGTATCTTTTTGGACTCTTGCAAAAGTAAGAGTAGCTTTTTTTAACCAACGTCTCGATTCGTTGTACTGATGGAAATGTGGACACAACTTTGTAAGCTAGATTTGTGCGATGAGCCATACAATGTATCCCAACACAGTAAGGAGCATATTTTGTTTCTATTTGTACAGAGACACCATTCCGACAACCTTGCAAGACTGAAGCACCATCACATGCAAAACAAACAAGTTTCTTGACCATCTCAGACTCTGTCACACCTCCATACTCTTTTAAAGCTTGGATCAAAACTTGCACTAAGTTATTAGCATTGGATTGTGAATCAAGTTTGTGTACATGTAAAAAATATGGTTTTCTCTTATTGTTTTCCACCACGTACAAATGCATTCCCAACCACGATGTAGTATCCACAGCTGTGTACTCATCCAATGACACAGAAAAAAACTCTGCAAGTTTTAAAGTCTCCTTTAAATCATCAATTATGACTTGGCTCATGTGGTTAGATTTAAAAACCAATAATCCATGGCTAGCAAACCTAGACATATGCTCCCATCATATAAAAAATGTGAAAGATTATAAAGATTACATATCACCACAATAATCCAAGGTAGGGATTTCAACCATCACAGAACATAAACCACTCAAGCTTCTGAAACTTTTGTAATTTTCACTACCCTTCTGTATTTTAACATTTAGGCCTTAATTTACTTCCTTATGTATATATATATCTGTAAGTAATGAAATTAATAAAGACCCATCTGTTGAACTCACGTGATAGGGTTACATATGATGAGTGACCCCCCCGAGCCGTTACTACTCTATCCATGAAGATCCATGTACTTCTTTAAATCTGTGTCCATGTATTCAAATACTAGGTTCAGAAGCAGCTTGCTCTTCTTCTGAACATGCTCTACGCATAGTAGGCTACAAACAATGGAACGGTTGCTCAATGTGCAAATGGAAGTAACAGGACACCACAATTAGCGAGGAATTAGTGAGCAAAAAGAGACAGAAGAGAAGCTAAAAGTAAAAGAGGAGTTGTTACGACAAAAAGCCCCAACAAAAAGCCGTAGCTACTATATCAACACACAGAAAAGGGACAGCAGCACCAAGGTACTAGTGGATAGCCTAGCTGCCTATGAGAGCCATAGTGCTTGCAGTTGCAAGAGAGGGAAGAACGAGACCTTGCGAGTTGAGTAACGACCTTGAATGTGGAGTACGTAGTAGAATTGCAGAGGAGATAAGGCTGCAACATAGAAAATAAAGCCCACAGGAAGTTGGCGCGCTGATAGCCGAGCTATAAGTGGACACAAATAGAGGCTTGAATGAAGGGATGGGTTACTTGTACAAGGAGAGAACCTGTTTGAAGGAGGCATGGTAGGGAAGGCACTTGAGATGGTAAGAAGGAGGAGGAGGAGAGCAAGTCGGTTGATGAAGTTGGGATGTAGTGAAGCATAACCAAAGGAGTCGGGAGCTTAATAGAGATGGAGGAATTTCAAAAAAGGAGGCAAAGAGTAGGATGGAGTGCTCAGTGCACCAAAAAATAGGGGTTACAGAGGTGAGGCGCAAGTGTGAGGATGTAAGGATAAGAGCTAAAAGGTGGCAGTGCATAACGGTGCATAATGGCTCCAAGATGGCGGTGTGTAACGGTTAGGGGGTGTGGTTTGGTGGGTGTTGTGTGTAACTGAAGGTGCATGTGGAGATAGATAGCACCTTTCATTTGCACTGAGTCCAAATGAGTAAGAAGGTACAACGATAAATTAAAAAGTTACATGGTAAACAACCATAGGAAATTAAGAAGGAAGCAAGTAAAGGAAAATAATCACTATATAAGTATATATATAGGGAAAGTATCTAAAGACTCAAATGCAAGTTTAAAATCACATATACCATAGGAGCTCATTAATCATGTATTTTAGATTATGGATTGCATTTACATTTCATGCAATATCAAACGGCTTCATGTTCAAATAGATAAAACCTCTACATTATTATCATTCTAGCAAACATTAAATGTTAACACTAGATTATACTTGATTGCACAAGTCTTCTTTTGGTGCTTAATTCTATAGATCCACCCAAATTTTTAAATTGTATATATAATATGTTGGCGAAAGTTTCCAAATATATTTATCTATTATATAAAACTTTGGCGAATTTTCATGGACTTTATTTATAATTTTATAATCTTAAAGGCTAAACTTAGCTCTTTTTTTAATTTTAGTTTCAGATTCTGGCGAATATACTAAGCTCTTATTTTTATAAAAGCATATAAACTTTCACAAGCCATATAAAACTTTCGCTTATTAACGAAACTAATGCGAAAAAATCATCCATGCTCCTAAACCCTACAACCCCCTCTAAACCCTGGAACTCCTAGTTAACTCTCTCAACCCTATCCCCATTTCTAACCCTGAAATCCATTTCTAAACCCTTGAATTCCCATGGAGGCGACAGCTTCCATTAATCATTATAATCTAGCCCTCTTTCTCATTCATGTATGAATTAGATCTTCTTTCCATGCTTCAGCCTACACCTCTTAACAAAACATGACCCAAGGACCTATGCTACACTTGTGAACACCTATGCTACAATGAGCAACAAGATGACTGTAGGTGACCAACACCCTTGGAACTTGCAATCAGTCGCCTCACATAGGCATTGATGTCGACCTGCCACTTGCTTATTTTTGACCATTTTCGGGTCCACGAAGGTCAAAATCATAATCGGACTTTGCAGTCATATGCACCCACCTAAAAATCACAAATAGGACTTGTTTATGCACTTGACATCAGGAAAAAGACTAGAACCTGCCTACTTCTGGGAGCTTTCTTTGACCCTCGCCGCTATTCAAGAATTCAACCTCTCACCACGACAAGCAGCATGGAGGAAATTCGAATTGAGTAAGCAATAAGTAGCGATGATCAAAGTCCTTTAGAACACCTTAAAGAACAATGCAATTGCAACAACAACAACAATGGTTGACGACACTTTGCTAAATTGGAAATGCCAAAGTACAATGGATGAGGGGACCCCGATAGGTTCCTTCAACTCTTCGACACAGCATGTTGTGCTGGAGGTGACCAATCAAATGAAACCAAAGCCGCCTGGTTCCCAATGGCCCTAACCGATGAGGCTTCGGAATGGTACCTTGACCTTCTTGTAGAGGAGAGAGCCACATGGGCACTGCTATCTGACCAGTTCAAAAGAAGATTCCAAACAGAACGGCTATAAGATGACCCCACATTGCAACTCGGCAATATAGACATGCGCAAGATAGAAAAGGTCAGAACATACCTGGGAAGAATGAAAAGATTAATAGCAAAATGTGATCCTCGTCCGGATGACAAGTACCTCATAGCATGGTTCATATCTGGCCTGAAAAAATCCATTCGCAAGGATATTAAAGAAGTTAGTAGCTATGCACATTTCAACGATGCTCATGAAGCTACAATTGACATTGAGGACGGCATGACCGATACTGACAGTGACAGTGATGGCTATAAATCAAGTCATCGTGACAAGAAATATTCAAAGAAGGGAAGCACTTCCCACAAAGATCGCACCACCGAAGACAGAGTGGAAGCCATGGCCCTAAGAGTAAAAGAAGAAATGATGCAGGCCATTGAGCAAAAGTTGCGTATCTCTCAGCCACCACAATACCCATGGAGAGAAAATATTTGGTGCCCACATTGTATGGCCAACCATACAACTAATGAATGCCTGATCTTGAGGAACAGACTCAACCCACCAGAAATGGCTCAGCCCCCATGGTTATGGTGCCCCATTTGCAATGCTGTAGGGCATGATGTAAATACTTGCTTCTACAATATGAGGTTAGGACAACCCCAGCCCCAACAATACCAACAGGCATCCCATGTACAGACAACCAGGACTGGCACCTAATGCACAAGTGCCACGTCTCAACCCACTCCCGGTGAGAACACAAGTGCCTCAACTAATGAGGAATCTCAATCCCTCGCAATATCCACGGGCTCCCAATCTTGCTCCAGTAGTTCCGGTGCAACAACTCCAAACTGAAGAGCAGGAACCTCACTATGAGTATGAAACAAAATACCCTATGTACTACATGGATGGTGCTGAAGGACTCATCATGATGTATGCAAATCAAGTAAGACCCACCACATATCGACACCCATCAAGTGTTTTTGTTGTGGAGAAAACCACCACATAGCAGAATGGCCACACAAGGGTAACCCTACTTCATTCCAACCTGTGTGTAAGGAATGCGAATTTGGGCATGCTTGCATGGATTGCCCACTAAGAACAAAGCCTCAGCCAAGCACGGAAATAAAACCTGAAGTACCCCTGGGATAATAAGTGTGGAAAATCATAGTGTGGCAACACCAAGTGTGGCATCATAGCTGATCTTGATCATAACAAGACAACAGAAGGAAGTGGCATAGCAAAAACTCCTTTTCGCTCAAAAAGCAAAGAGCCCTCTGGCAGAACAAGCCATGCCAATCCCACAACACAGTGAGACCATGCCTAGCACATCCATGGAAAGTGCCACCCAAGGAGCCAAGGAAGCATACCCCAATGCTGAAACTGAAAAGACGCACTACCAAGCCTTGAAGCAATGGGTTCAACAAGAACAAGAAAAATTTGAAGTAGATAGGATGGTAGCAGTAGAGGACCATCAACACCTAGCATTGACACAGTGATTGATCCCAACAACTTCCAAGACGTAATAGAACAACATGCAAAACATCCCCAATTGGATGGCACCACACTACCAAGCTTGATAAGCTGCCCAGTCACGATGCTGATTGGGACCTTACTCTTCTCGCTCCCCATTATGGGAAACCTTGCTTTAAACTTGGTGCAAAAAATTGGACAGAATTTCACAATATTCATATTCTGATACACAATTTTTTTAGATGGTGCAAAAAGGCATGATATTGATCTAAATCATGCCTTGTCATTTGATTTGATATGTAACATTATGCCATTTATATTTGACAATAAAAAGATATAGGGATGTTAAAAACTCATCTTTTGGGCCAAAAAAATCATATGTTGACATCTTGCAAAAATACAGGGATGTGAAAATGTCCTCTTTTGGGCCAAAACAGGGAGCGCATTAAGACATCTTGCAAAAATACAGGGATGTGAAAATGTCCTCTTTTGGGCCAAAACAGGGAGCGCTTCCTATTTTGGCCCAAAAGAGGACATTTTCACATCCCTGTATTTTTGCAAGATGTCTTAATGCGCTCCCTGTTTTGGCCCAAAAGAGGATATTTTCACATCCCTGTATTTTTGCAAGATGTCAACATATGATTTTCCCAAAAGAGGACATTTTAACGCGCTCCCTGTTTTGGCCCAAAATAGGACATTTTCACATCCTTGTATGTTTTGATTTACAAGTCCAAATAGGGTCATGTTACATATCAAATCAAATGGCAAGGCGTACTTTAGATGATTATCATGTCTTTGTGCACCATCTAGTAAAATTTAATGCACCAAAATATGAATTTGTGGTTAATTTGTTGCATTGGTTAGATTAGTGGGAGGTAAGAATAAATCATTAGGGAAGGATATTTTTCCAGTAACAAAGAAACATGGGTTTCATTCCAAGAGTGAACAGAGTTTAAAAAGCTAAGCATTTACATATGCATGGAATCTAGACTAATCCATGCAAGGAGTCCTTGGAAACACCCCACCTGTGTGGAAGGTTGCATTGATGATCTCAATTACTATAGTGGAAAGAGAGAACTTGATTGCAGTTACTGTAGGGTTTGTCTTTAATATAAACAATGAATTGGAACATACAAACTATCTCATGGATGATGTGAAATTAGTGTTAGTGGCTCAGAAAGTTATATGCATATTTAACCTTCTAGCATTGAGGAAACATATGGACTTTTGAATAAGTTATTATTTTTTGCTACTGAAATGGGGGATTTATAAATCTTTTATTGTTTTTCATTGCTCTCTTTTTTTGGCTGGCTCACTTTTTGTCGCTCGCCTTTTGGTAATCCTCACAATAGAAGGACTCAAACATGGAAATCCAAGAGGATACCATTCCACATAATGACTTTGCAAGAGAGCCAAATAACATACCTGTCTAGGAATCACAAGTCACCAATATTGACAACTCCACGACTCTAGAGTCACAACCCCCAAATGTCTCTAGTGGCACCATACAACAGACTCTTGTTCAAGTCATAGATCAAAATTCCACATGGGCACATGCGAATCAACTGTATGACCAATACAAGCAAGGCCATAGCACATTCCAGATCATACAACATCATAGCCAATAGTTACAACAATGGTCTCAATTATTTGCTACCATGGTGTCAGATGAGCAGGAAAGAGAAATCCATCACTCCAGTCCAAAGTGCAAAGTGCCGAGACTGAAATTATGAAGCTCAAGGAAAGCATGGTTAAACAAATGCAGCAACTCCTTGCACACAATGCTCTAGCAAAAAGCAGAGAGGATGCCCTACAAGCCACGGTTTCTCTCCAAGATAAACACCTATAGCTATCTAAGGCCTTGAACCAAAAGGAAAAGGTCGAGTTATCCCTCTCCCATATGCAAGCCACTTGTGATGATATAAAAAAGGAATTGGTGCAATTAAATGAAAGATTATTACTTAAAGAGGATAAGCTCCATGCCACATTAGACACAAACAATGAGTTGCAAAATAGCCTCAAAGAGGGTGAACATCAAATTCAAGCTCTAGAGAAGGAAGGCATGGAATCAAGGGGACACTCAAGAACAAGAGATACTCCAACTCCGCATGCTTAATGATCAAGTTCTAGGGCATCCAAAAGTAGCTCAACAATTCAATAGTCTAAAGCTTGCATACACCTCCACATTGGGTAAGTATAAAGATAAGTGCATGGAGTGGCAAAATCAAAAAGCTATAATTTTCAAGTTGAGAATTCAACTACTAGGTCAAGCCGATGATGGTGCGGAGGGGTCACCACAAGATCTTTTGATACAAGGCATCACTACATTATACCAAGAGCTTTCGTAGTCCTCCAGCAAGAGGATCACCTTAAAGGAAGAATACCCATAATCTGGAAACACTTGCAAATCAAAATGTTACATGCAGTATCTGGTCTTGATTGGACTAGACTAGTAAGCACAAAGAATCTCCAAGATCTATGCCAGCACATGATGAAGAAGAGAGGAATGTGTTCTGTCTCTCTATACATGCAAATCTCATACGGGTAAAGGCTGATGCAATACCACATTATGAATGCTTGATGGGAAGCCCCCCTCTTTGGGTAATAGCTGGACCCCTACCTTTACTGCAACAATCACCTGCAACTTCCATGGGATACAACTCCTAGAAAAATTCAAAATTAAAGCTGTCAATGCCTACCAGAAGCAACAGGGATCTGCCAGAGGAATATATGGTCTACCTTCAATCTAATCTCCCCGATCTTGCCGCTCTTTATTCTGATCTACTAACATCCCTACCTAACTCCAGTACTATCCTCCTTACCTTTCCAAAAATCCACACTAATCCATATTCCTTGCCATGCCTCTCAACACTATCACCTATTCCAAGAATCTGACTCCTATCATCCAGTTACACCTAACTTTTTTCCAACACTTGACAATCCATCCCTTGAGGATTATCAAGTTGCTAAGTCAATTTGTCCTGCTCTCCCTCCACTTTCCTCCAACATCCCTACTTCTAACTTCTTGAATTCACTACTTGCTTCGACCTCAAGCTTTTCCCCTATAACATCTTCCTCTCCCCCAAGACCACATGTCCCTCCAATCTCCCTTGAGTTTTCTATGGAAGACACCATTAATGATTCCATTAATGAGCTTCAAGAATTGGATAATTCAATACGCACACCCACAAGGGAGTTGCAACAAGATATAGATAGGATTCTCGTGCCCGATAATCCCATTGGTGGTTTTTGGAGGCAATACCCAAACATACAGTCAAGAGGAGGATGGGACCTCTCGCTAATTTCAATGAGTATCTGCCAAGCACAATCACTCCAAACATCAGCATGAAATTGGAGCCATAGCCTGCTTGGTGTAGACCAAAGCTGCTTAATGAAAAGTACCTCCTTGAATATATGTAGGCTCCATCTTCCTTTCGCATGCATCCCACATTTGATGCGGTGCCCCGTCGCTATTGGTGGGATGCCAATCATCATGATCCAAATAATGCAGATGCTCCTCGCAATTGGCCGTTAATCAATAGAAATTCTAAAATCAAATGGACAACAAGCCAGGAAACACTCATCAGAGCCTTGGACAGACATGCATCAATTATGCAAAGCAGTTATGACAAAACACTCAAGGAAAGTGCAAGATACAGTGAAGCCTTAGCAGTCATCCTGGAGGTGTCCCTCACCATTGATGACCATTTGCTCAACCTCAGCTTCAATCCAAATCAATAGATAGATGCTCAAACAACAAGTCACCTCTTTCAAAGGGCCATATCTCTTCAAGGGCATTATGTGTGTTTGTTTGAAGAAATGGTTGACATTGGCTTCTTAAAAACTGAGCAAGCAATCTACGGTGTTCGTGGATTACAAGGAAAAAGTCGACAAGAAGCTCGCTCCATCTATCACTGCCGCCATCTTTACCATACTCATTGGGTAAAGACAACGGCATCACAACATCGTCTGAAGACCCAACCATAACTCGAGGATGGGTAATCAAATCGGTCCAGGGGAGTTAACCCTGTGGCAACAAGGGCTAGAAGTGTAGTCTAGGACAACAACTATGAGATCATTATGTGTGTAGAGTAGCGGCAAAGCTCCGCTTGTAATATCTTGATCCTAAAAGATAGTATGATAAATCTTAAGGATGAGGATAGCCCAAATCCTCTCTAGAAAAGATCCAATCATACTTGCAAAATCAAGATATAGAGAGAGAAATACTAAATCTAGAGAGAGAAAGACTAAAAGCCTACACTTTCGGAGGTCCCTCCACTTTGTGTAGAGACCCAAAAGGTCCCCCCCAAAAGTGGAGAGACCAACATGTATAAATATCTATCAAATGGAATGAAGCTCCCACTCTTTGGGATTCAGTGTTCAAGCTCACTATTGTGTTCATGCGATTGATTGCCATTGTGTCCATGCTCTCTTACACTATCGTGTTCTAGCATGCCCTTACCCTTGCAATCTCTACCCTTGAAATCCCTCCTCTTCCTCCCTCCTTCCTCCCTCCGCCTCCTCCCTCCTCCTCCTCCTCCCTTCTCCTCCTTCCTCTCTACCCTTGAACTCCCTCCTCCTCCTCCTTCCTCCCTCTTTCTTCATCCCTCCTCCTCCTCCCTCCTTCCTCCCTCCTCCTCCTCCTCCCTTCTCCCCCTTCCTCTCTACCCTTGAACTCCCTCCTCCTCCTCCTTCCTCGTCCTCCTCCCTTCTCCTCCTTCTCCCTCCTCCTCCTCCTTCCTCCCTCTTCCTTCCTCCCTTCTCCTCAACCCCTACCCCTCGAATCCACGAAGGAGACTAGCTCTCCACTCCTCAACCTTGGACTCCTCCTAAACCTTGCAACCCCCTCTAAACCCTAGAACTCCTAAACTCTCTCAACCCTATCCCCATTTCTAACCCTGAAATCCCCTTCTAAACCCTTGAACTCTCGTGGAGGTGAGAGCCTCCATCAATTGTTATAATCTAGCCCTCTTTCTCATTCACATACGCATGAGATCTACTTTTCATGCTTCAACCTACACCTCTCAATGGAACATGACCCGAGGACCTATGCTACACTTGTGAACACCTATGCTACAATGAGCAATGACATGACTGTAGGTGACCAACACCCTTGGAACCTACAATTGGGTAAAAAAGAGACAACACCTTGCTTCCTATCACAATCAGATCATCTACGTACAAAAGTGCAATAGTAATGTCTTCCCCTTGAACTTTGTAGTAGAGAGTATGATTGGCATTGGACTTCATGTATCCCAAATCAACAAAATACTTGTTGATTCTGGTGTACCAACTTTAGGGTGCTTGGTTCAAGTCGTAGAGAGTTTTCTTGAGATGGCAAACCTTATTCTCCTTTCTTGGTTCAACATAACCTATTGGTTGTTGCATGTAGACTTCCTCATCTAGGTAATCATCGAGAAATGCATTCTTGACATCGAGCTGGTACACATTCCATTTGCTGAGTATCACTAATGATATCAAAAATTGTATGGATTCCATCTTTGCTACTGGAGCATA
Organism: Dipteris shenzhenensis; assembly: GCF_047967505.1. Classification (NCBI taxonomy): domain Eukaryota; kingdom Viridiplantae; phylum Streptophyta; class Polypodiopsida; order Gleicheniales; family Dipteridaceae; genus Dipteris; species Dipteris shenzhenensis. The sequence goes on along the minus strand of NC_141603.1, from coordinate 3,585,017 downwards.
AGTCTCATCATAGTCTTGACCATATTGCTGTGCAAATCCTTTTGCAACTAGTCTAGCCTTGTATCTTTGAATACTTCCATCTGGATTGTACTTCACTTTGTATACCCATTTGTTTGCTATGGCCTTCTTTCTTGTTGGAAGGTTGCATAATTCCTAGGTATTACTCTTATATAAAGCATCCATTTCTTCATTCATAGAAGTTTGCCATTTTGGCTTGTCAACTGCATCTTCGAAGTACACTGGCTCTTCTAAATTGCTTTGCTATTCTGAGCATATGTCAATTTGGTTGGTAGTTTGCTTTCCCTAGTAGACCGTTTGAGCTATTGTGGCTTTGCTTGGGGTGTTTCTAGCAATTCTTGCTCTTCTTCATCAATCGATTGTGTAGATGACTGTGTAATCGGTGCGTCTATCTCCTATGTGTTTGAGGTTTTCCATTTTGATTCCTCATCGAAGATTACATCTTTGGAGATAATGACCTTGGGGTTGATGGGATCATACAACTTGTATGCTTTACTCTCTTCACTGTAGCCAACCATGATGCATTTGCATGACTTCACATCCAATTTTCTGCGATGATGATCATGTATGTGGGCATATGCTATGCAACCAAATATGCGTGGCTTGTGTCCAGTGAATGCTTCATAAGGTGTCATTCCCTGAATCGGTTCAGTAGGAAGCTGATTAAGCAAGTAGTTTGCAATGGCTATTGCTTCTGCCCAATACTGATTTAGAAGATGCTTCTCACTAAGCATTACTCTAGCACTATCTGCTAAAGTACCATTCTTCCTTTTAGCTCTTGCATTCTGCTAAGGGGTATCTACACAAGTAAATTGTCTTCAAATGCCGTGACTTCTGCAAAAGTTCATGAATGCTAAAGACATGTATTCACCTCCTCTATTTGATCTCATGACTTTGATCTTTCTGCCTATCTGGTTTTCTATCATGGCTTTGAGTTCTTGAAATCTAGAAAACACTTCAGATTTCTCTTTCAGAAAGTAGACCCAACAATATCTGTTGTAGTCATCGATGAAAGTCAAGTAGTAAAGTGAACCATTGATGATGCACGTCTGTACAAGCGTCCTTCCATGACACTTTTTCCTACTAGCTGAAATCTTCTAGATTTGTCTCTGATAGTGCATTCATCTCTGTCGAAGATGACTCGGTAGTTGTGTTCCATCATTTGACCTATTAACAAGAGGTTCTTGCTGAGGTTCGAAACATAGAGCACATCTTTCACCAATCCTTTCGTACTAGTGAAATTGTTCATAGGGATAATGCATGTCCCTTGAACTGGATTTGGTGTATTTTATGCTGTGTAGATGACATTCTTTTGACCTTCTAATGGTTTCATCTCTGTGAACCATTCCTGATGATTTGTCATGTGAGATGATGCACCGCTATCAATATACCAAGGATCTTGATCTACTTGGTCAACTTAATAGCTGAAATCCTCTTTTGGATTGCAATCCATGCCTAGGTACACTGTATTAGTTTGCTGCATTTCCTCATTTGCAAGAAACATATTCCCATGTTCATTTGCAAAATGATTGTGACTAGAATGTCCACCACAATGATTTCCTCTTTCGTGGAAATTCCCTTGATTGTTGCTAGATTGACCACCTTAGTCGTACTGCTTCTTGTGGCAATCTCTTTCATAGTGTCCAAACTTATGAAAGTAATTGCAATGGATGTTTGACACATTGGTGGATGCATTCCCTCATCCTTGGAATTTTCCTCGATTGGAATGATTTCCTCTTTGTTGACGCTGATGTTCCTGAGGATGATGCTGATGCTGATGTTGACTTTGCTAATGATGACCACTTTTCTTGAATGATCTACCTCTGCCTCTACTTCTATTTGAAGCTCTGAATGCCTGATCATTAGAATGACCTTTGCGTGCATGAATGGCAGTCATGATTTCTTCACTAAGTAAGATTGATTGAAGTTCTTCTAGTGTCGGAATTTGCCATTAAATGGCAATACTCTGGACTAGATTCTCATATCCCTCTCCTAGTCCATTCAGGATGACTTGAACCATTTCTGTTGGATTCATGGTCTCTCCTACTGCTACAAGTTAATTGTTATAGTCTTTGATTCTGAGTACGTAAGCATGACCAAACGTTTCACTACTGTTGCGGAAACTTTGGTTGATTTGGTTTCTTAGTGTGAGAACCCTAGAAGTGTCCGTGGACTCGTAGAGAGTTGCAAACATATCCCATACTTCTTTGTATGTTTTGATTGTGTTGAGCTATCCTAGCATGACATCTTGCACATTCTACTTGATCAGATGATATGCATACTTATCTTTCTTATCCCATTTTGCCTAAGTTTGGGCAATGGCAGGATCTACTACAGGTGCAAAAACTATTTGTGTAGTTGGAGATCCCACTGTAGATCTCGCTGCTGGTGCTGTGACAACAGGTGGAGTAGAGCTACTACTGGCTGGATCATCTAATGGTCTAGGTGTAGATCCATCTACATACTCCCATTTGTCTTGAAGTACAAGAATGGTCTCCATTCGGTATTTCCATGTGCTATAATTGGAGTTGTCTAGCTTAGCGAATGCCTCTAGATTGATGTTGCTAGTTATAGACATGGTGCAAGAAATGTAAAAGTGTCATGAAAATCACTATACGAATAATTGCAAAACCGTGATTATAGCAAGTGAAATCTGAACTGTCGCGGTGAAGGTAGAACTACAATATATGTAATCCAATCTAAATTACAAGGGTTGTGGCAAATGATGGCGGGAATAGCCAAGAGGCTTTACAAGGCTAAAATGATGTGCACAATGCCGTGAAATAGCCAAATAGGCTTTACAATGATGCCATGTGTATGTGAAATCAAATAATGTGCTATCTACCCATTGAACAATCGACAATGCCTTTGAACACTTTGAAGTTTGCTCACTGAATTGATGAACGTTAGGTCTTAGGTAATGTGATGATGTGAAACTGTATGTGAGCATAGGGACTGACTCCGAGTAGGAACTAGTCGAGAATTTCAGGCATGGCTTAGATTGGCAACTTGGGGAGATTAAAGCGTCCCCTCTATGGTGATCTAGTCTATTCTAATCTAGATCTATACCAACCATCGATCGATGAAAGAATAGTGAATAATTTCTTTTCTTTGGTTCTTTTTATGTGCTGGGTCAAATGCATCGATGTAGAGGCTAATGTGATGTAGGAATTGGTTTTGTCGGTGAGGCTCAAAAGTGAGTGATACTTGTGCCAAAATGTGCATGTGATGTAATGAGCACGTAGAGCACAAAAAATCGATCGATTTTCTTTATTGGAGCACCCTCAAATTCTTCTTGGATCAAGAGATACGACTTGATCTAGGTGGAGCGGCAAAAGGAGTGCAAATGTGCTCAATGATGATGTGGTAGTCAGGGAGTCACATGCAGTGACTATGCCTAGTAGGGACTGTGCCTGTGGAGCCCTGTATTGAGGTGGCAAAAGTGGTCACATGCAGTGAACTGTGTGTGCTTGCAAAGGGATAACTGTGCCTATCAGGGGACTGTGTGCCACATGGCACTAATGAGGTGGATGCTGACGGGGGGCACTGATGAGTCAGCTTTGACTAGTCAAGTGCTAACGTAGGTGCTGACTCATGCTGACATGGTGTGATGGCATGGCTAATGACATGGTTGATAAGCAATGATGTGGCACCTGGAAAGGATTGGGTGCCACATGTCAAGTTCTGAAGTAGCTGATGTGGCAGATAGGATTGTCACATGTCTGGAGGTGATGATGTGGTAGACTTATCTACCACATGGCAAATTCTTAACCACACCTCTGTGTGGTGATCAAAAGGATAGGGTGAGATAGAATCCACAAAGATTCCATCTAGAATCAATAGGATTCTGTCACGGTAGCCATCGTACATGAGCTTGTGAAGTTTCATCCGTGAGCTTGGAAGCTGGGCTTGTTTTTCTCTAAGCCAGTGGAGGGAGCCATTGGAGTGGCTCGTATGTAGGCATTGTAGCTTTGATGTCTGTTTCGTTAAGGAGAACTGGAGAGCAGAGTTGGTTGTTGGAGAGCCAGCTTGAGAGGCTTTTCAAAGCTCAAGGCCGCTACTACTGACAAAAATGGAGGATGAATGTGTTGGGTGGCAGAAGGTCATCCGTCGTTTGGCGAGGTAGGGTTGCATTATAGAGCGTTGATAGGGCGTCTGCACACAGAGATAGATGACGTTGTTGTATGGAGACTAGTAGAGTCACCTTGGACACTCTGTGTTGGAGTCACCTCTCGAAAAATGAGGTTGCAGATAAAGGGCCTTAGTTGGAAGAGTCGGTCGTTCCTTGACTCTAGAGCTATCTTCGCTACTAGGTAGTAGAGCTGGGACTCTTTGTGGAAGGAGCTGGAGCACGGGCTCTACAGGTTCTTTAAAGAGTCGAGAGCTATGGAGAACTAAGGAGCCCTCAATCTACCTCTCTATTTCTCTCAATGGGCACACAAGCAATTTCTCTCTATCTCTTTCTCACAAACTCTCATACAAAGAAAATCTCTCAAAGAATGAAGATGTACGGAAATACTTCTCTCGCCGGAAGAGAACGAAATGAACAACTCTCACTCTCAATGAACGGAAATAAATGGAAATCTCTTACAATGAATGGAAATTCTCTATGAAAGTGAACTCTCACAAGAACACTCGAGAAGCTCTCAATCTCTCAATCACTCTCACACTTTCAAGAATCGCAATGCCTCAGCGGAAGGCAAGGGAGCTCTAATACCATGACAAAATATGAAGAGGGGAGACGAGAAGAGTGGAGATGAGGAGAGAGGGCACAACAAGAGAGCACACCACAAATGACTAACTGTACACTAGATTTAGTTGATACAAACCCATTTAGGGTTAGGGTTAGGGTTAGGGCATCTAACCCTTTCCTTTATATCACTCTATTGGATTAGTGCTACACACATATGATCACATGATGGTGCTATGCACACATGATCACATGATGTTGAGCATGAACCCTCAACAAGCTAAAACAAAGGCAGCTCATAGACTACATCTTGACAACACATAAGTAACATGGGATATTTTCTCATTATCTTGGGGCTATTTTATAGCCAATTGTACATGGTGTTCTCTGATTTTATTGGAACACTTAGATTTCCATCTCATCTCTTCCTCTAGAGACACATTCACATGCTTATGTGCTTCTAACACACACATATTCTAACAACCCCCATGTGTGCCATCTTGGACACGTCTAGATGTGGGGTTTACAAAGGATCTTGGATTTTACAAAGCATCTTGTCTTGACATAGGCATCTTGGGCTTGCTCCCCTTGGCTACATCTGGTGTCATAGGTGAGCTTACAACATTTGGGAATTTTTAGAAGAGATGATCATCGCCTAAAGTGGAGGCCTCAATTACAATATTAGATTCATAATTCTCTTAATTGCTCCAACATGACTCTTTGAGGTGGCTAATCCTATCACATGTAGTGCACACGAAATTTGGATGATACTTGAACCTACATTGAGCTATTGTATGGCACAACTTGGCACAATGAGCGCATCTTCCTCAGAAGTGTCATATATTAGACACTGTGGAATACCTTCATTGTAATAATGCAAAAATGATGTGACTCTACCTTCTCTAGTGCTACTTGCAGAGGATACATGCAATGCTTCACTTATGGATCCAAACTTTTGAATTAACAAGTATATAGACCATAAAACAAGTGATAATGGTTCACAATTTTGTGAAGTAGGCATCAACATTGATGACTTAACACACATAGAACTCCTCTTAAATTGTATCAAACTACACTAGCTCTTTGAAGTAGTTTAGAGTCATTGAGAAAGAAATGGACTCTATCCAATGTCGAGCAATGGCATATATCATATTCACTAGAGGTAGCAAGGCTGGTGAGATTTCCAATAGAAGATATTGAATACAAGATAGTGACACTCTGCACCAAGTGTGGATCAATTGATGATATGTCATACCAAGTAAAAACGGATGACATAGCTATTGCCAAGTCAAAGCCTTCTTTCTTGTGTGATTTCTCTCTAGATAGTAAGGCAACCAATAGAAGTAGATTATGAGAAATGTGTCTAGCCAAAAGACGGTGAGGGCAAACAATCAAGCATTAGAACAGTAGGTGGCAAAGAATAGTACCCATTCCAATTCTCTAGTGTAGTACTAGTACAATAAAGGATAATGTGTGTGATTGATTGCATGAATATGAACAACAAATGGATACAAGAGAAGAAAATAGGCTGTCACTTCTAGGATGAATAGTACAGCTAAACCTTCCTTGATTGTCTTTATTAGCCAGTGCTTGACTCTAATAATTTCTAGGCTACATACCTTTTGCTTCACCTTCACTTTGCATAGTTGCCTTGTTGATTGAATGCTTACCACAGTCTTGACGTGCACCTCAATCTCCTTGTTCTCCAGGTTCATAGCTTCTGCCTCGTCCTTTCTCTTGTCATGGTAATTGCTTGTCTTTAGGCCTTTCTTCATGAGTGACTTTATTGACCTTGGTTGTTCATTTGTTGGCCTACTAGCATTTTGAGCATTCATGTTAGAATGGAATTCTTCCTTAGTGTGCCAATGGAACAATTTGTTACACCATTTCTCATTGGCTCTATGCTTGCCTTAGATGCCCATTTCTTGAAATTACTTCTTGAGCTTTGTTGTAAGTGTGTCCTTTGTTAGAGTCAAAATGTAATCTTCCTCACTTTCCTTAGTCTTCTTCTTCTAATCATTCTTGATTGTCCCAATATTAGCTTAGTTAATGAGTTCCTCTTAAGTATTGTTGGGGATCACTACCTCTGGGGAATGAAGATCCATAGGCATGCCACTAAATTGCCAAGTGCACATTGTCTTTTCATTTGGCAAAGCGCTCAATCAATTGATCAGGCTCTCATATGAAGCAAAGAATCCTAGATCACCTCCCCCTTCCTTTGCTTCAAGTCGTTGAGCTTGGTGCAACATCCTCCTTATTGATCTCTTGTTAGAATCACCTAAGAAAATATTTTGACATATGGTTCAATTCAATAAGTACCTAATCAAGGATGGATAAAAACACCTATGTGCTACTATGAGAATTGCCCAATCAAAAGTGATAAAACCACCTCTGTGTTGTCTTTACCAAGGTGCTAATCTTCTTTGAATGTAGCTCCATGATGGTACACACCTAGAGAAACTATTGCAAGTGATGATAGGGGTCTTCCTCCTCTTTCCGTTTGAAGTCTTGAAAGTTCAACTTGATGAGTTGATGAACTTTGGACTATGGTTTCGCCACTTTGGGCTTCTTACTGACTGTAGCAAGTGAAATCTGAACTGTCAGTGAATATAGAACTACAATATATGTAATCTGATATGAATTACAAGGCTTGTGTCAAATGATGCCTGGAATAGCCAAGAGGCTTTACAAGGCTGAAATGATGTGCACAATGCCGTGAAATAGCCAAATAGGCTTTACAATGATGGCATGTGTGTGTGAAATCAAATCATGTGCTATTTGTCCACTGAACAATCGGCAATGCCTCTGAACACTTTGAAGTCTACTCACTGAACTGATGAACGTCAAGTTTTAGGTAATGTGATGATGTGAAACCATATGTGAGCATAGGGATTGACTCCGAGTAGGTACTACTTGGGAATTTCGGGCATGGCTTAGATTGGAAACTTGGGGAGATTTAAAGCGACCCCTCTATGGCAATCTAGTCTACTCTGATCTAGATCTATACCAACCATCGATCGATGAAAGAACAGCAAATAATTTCTTTTCTTTTGTTCTTTTTAAGTGTTGGGTCAGCTGCATCGATGTAGAGACTGATGTGCATGTAGGAAGTGGATTTGTTGGCAAAGCTCAAATTTAAGTGATACTTGAGCCAAAATGTGCATGTGATGTGACCAATGTGTAGAGCACAAAAAATTGATCGGTTTTCCTCTTTGGAGTCCCCTCAAATTCTTCTTGGATCAAGAGATACAACTTGATCTAGGTGGAGGGGCAAAAGGAGTGCAAATGTGCTCAATGATGATGCAATAGTTAGGGGGTCACATGGACTGACTATGCCTAGCAAGGACTGTGCCTGTGAAGCAGTGATGATGTGGCAATTGGGTGCACATGCAGTGCATAGTGTGCTTGCAAAGGGATAACTATGCCTGCAGGGGGTTAGTGCTGATTGGACAACTGATGTGGCACAATCCACGTGGCAATTGTTGACTTGGCAATGATGAATCAGCTTTGATTGTTCAACTATTGATTGATGAGGTGGATTGATGATATGGAAGCTGACCTGGCAATGTTGACATGGCTACCACCATGGCAGATGATATGGCATGGAGATGCTGATATGGCACAGGTGACGTGTTGAATGATGTGTCAAATAAGGGTGACGTGGTAGTATAGTCAGCTGTGCTAATGTGGCAAATAAGATAAGGGTTGCCACATGGCAAAAACTTGACCACTGGCTAAACTATGCCTAACCTAACCAAGCCACTTAACTAGGTTCAACATGACCTAACTACAATTAGGGGACCCAACCTGATCGGGTTAAGCTAACCAGGGTTAGGCTGACCAACCTTATTAGGATAAGGTGGACACATGTCAGTCTTGTGGAGAATGAAATCTATGAAGATTCTGTTGAAATCGCGTAGATTCTGTCATTGAAGAAGCGGGTTTCGGTAATGGAGTTAGTCGGCTGGTGGGGGAGCTTGGCTTGTTGGAGAGGCAAGCGATGCCTTGCAGGAAGCCTTATAGATGATCATTGATGGTCCTTGGAGAGCTTCTTCTATGGTGCTAGACCAACTTCATTGTCGAAGCTTGACAAAGGGAAAGCGGACACTTGCTCCCTAGTCTTGAGAACCAGCAAAGGGTAGGGAGTTGTAGAAATTCCCATCTCTCTTTCTCTCAAAACTAGTAGAGCTTCAGGATCTCTCTCTCAAACAATAGGATCTCTCTCACAACTCAAGAAACACTCAAATGAATTCTCTCTCGAAAATGGATGGGCAGAAATTTTCTCTCTCAAGTGACAAGTGAATGGACGGAAATTCTAAATCAATAGAATTTTCTCTCAATGGAAGAGAATGCACACTCAATCGCTCTCGATCTCTCAATCTCTCAATCACTCTCACAAGAAGGATGGCGCCTCAGTAGGAGGGACAACCACGCTTTGATACCATGACAAAATATGAAGAGGGGAGAGGAGAAGAGTGGAGATGAGGAGAGAGGGCACAACTAGAGAGCACACCACAAATGACTAACTGTACACTAGATTTAGTTGAAAATGTAGAATATATACAAACCCATTTAGGCTTAGAATTAGGGCATCTAACCCTTTCCTTTATAGCACTTTATTGAATTAGTGCTATGCACATATGATCACATGATGGTGCTATGCACACATGATCACATGATGTTGAGCGTGAACTCTCAATAGGGTACTCCTTAAACCTAGCCATGCCAAAGTACGAGCTATTAACGGCAGTTAGGGCATGCTTGCAATTAGTTATGTAGATATTGAAGTAGTGATGAATAACCATAGAAGAGAGAGCTGCTTTTATGTAATACCCATACTCACGATCGATGAAGGGGCCATTTTAGGTAGAGAATGGTGCTTCTACATCAACTGCCAAATAGACTAGTGTGAAAGAATGAAACCATGACAAGCAGTGAACGAACATCAATGGTGCCTCTATGGCACAAATATCAAAATGAAAATACCACCCCAATAGTTGTAGCAAGTCCATTGCTTCCCATCCCTCTGGCATCTAAGAATGTCACTGCTTCCTCACCAGTCAATCTAAAAAACCATGGGTGAAGCAAGTCTGAAGGAAGAACCATGAACCACCACCGTGGACATTGCTTGAGGCCAACACTATGATTACCTCCTGGCAAGGTCCCTTGATATGGATTCACCCCAAGAAAAGGAAAAGAATGTGTCACGCACAACCCAAGCGACAACGCAAGTCCCGCTGGGTTCTGAAAACATTACTATAGGCCCAAGGATACTATGAAGTTAATCGACAAATCTGGGTATCTAGGCCACAAATGGGTATTTCAAACACAAACAGCCCTCAAGAAAGGGTGGACCCTAAGCCATCTCGACCACACCAACTAATATGGCAGCCCAAGCAAAAATGGTCAACTACCTCTTGGATTCCAAAGGCTCCCACAGTAGTCCAAGAAGAACCTGCTTCTAAAAAGGAGGTAGTGCCACAAGAACCTACTGCAAGGATGGCCCCAACCTCAACATCGACACCCCCTCCATATTATAAATTTATCAATCTTCATCAAAGGACTTCAAGTGAAGCACAAAAGTACAAGCTCTCACATCCTTCCAACTTAGCAGCTCCACAGAACCTGCTACATTAGAAGAGCTTCAACTACTGGATGTAATGTTGCTACCCCCGAAGTAACACAAAGGTCACCCTTGACACACTCAAGGAGTCTACCATGCACCCCTCACCCAAGGCAGCATCCCAACCTACCAACCCCTTCTCATCTTGGATGGCATGTTATGCCGCCCTGTCTTTCTCTTAGGAGATCTATTTTAGAAGCACTAACTTGCATCCACCACCATGTAGCCTTAGGTGAGGGAGTGTCTAGGCTAGGAAACTGGTAGCATATTCATCAAGCATCAAACTCATAAATTGGCATGCACTAGGTGAATAGGATAAAAAGAGTATGAATTCAGTAAATGCACATCATTCCACTCGCATGTTCAGGCATAGAAGCATGAGTCAAGAATTCTGTTCACAGAATTTCATTGCTAAAGTGCATTTTTCTCACTGAACACTTCACTTACTACACTTTTAAAAGTCAAACCAGGCTTGGATAGAGTCCCCCACCATGTTTAAAAATGTCAAGAGAAATATCCAAATTCCCAAAAAACATCTTTAAAAAGGCCAACTAGAAAATACATGGAATTAAGGCTAACCCAACACAGGTTGAGCTAGCAATTCAGTGAGTGCTAGGTTTGTGTATCCCAACACATGCTACATTAACAATTGAGCACCATGGTGGGTAACCAAGTCAATGCATGAAAGATTACCAATTCAACACCATAGTGGGCTAGCAATCTAGTAGTGCTCCATCTAATTTAGCATGTGTTGAATTAGCTTATCCCAATGCACACTGGAATATTTTCTACATAGGAGACCCCTTGGGCAAAAATATGATGCATTAGCAATTGTAACCAAACTCTATCAAATTTTCCCAAAACTTTTCATAACTTCCAAAATTGATTCCTGACCTCCCCATCCTCGCTACTCTACATGTATTCCACCTCTGAAAGCTCAAATAACTCCCTGAGTGATCTATTTGAGATTTACACTCATTCAACCAAATGGAGTCCGAAACGTCTGCCAACCTTAGAGGAAGAGGAAAAGAGAGAAAAGAGGGAATGACACGAAAGAGAGGAGCAAGCACATGCATATTTTTTGATACTCGAGTATGAGACTCAGTGGAAAATAAGAAAATAAGCATGCCCACCCATACAAACGGTGTCCGATGGGTATGAAACTTTGCATGGGCCTTAATATGAATAAGATTTAGGAGTACGTGTGCAAAGTATAGTACCCGTATGACAAATGCACATATGATGGGAGCAAGCAGATGCATATTTTGAATACTCAAGTATGTAAGGCATGGTGGGAAATAAGAAAATAAGCCTGCCCATGCAATCAAGCATGCAAATGGTGTCCGATGGGCATGATACTTTGCACGGGACTTTAAGTCAATAAGATTGAATTGTGTGCAAAGTATGGCACCCATCTAAGAAAGGCAGTGCTATTTTCCCTATGTATATGTACCCTTGAGAACCATCGATGGTAACATTCCGATGTGACATTTCCTTATTCCCTCTCTCAAAAACCCTTGGATCATGATGCCATGCATCATGGAAAAAACATCCAAAGGAAAAGCATCCAAAATAGCCATCATTATAAGTCCCATTTTGTTGATATATACTGACACTGTGTTAGTGTTCGTATCTATCGACACTAAAGAGTGTTGGTATACATCAACATTTATATCGACATAAAACCTTCTCATAGGCTATATGGATGGTTTTCACACCCGTGCGTACTAAATGTCGAGAGGTAAGCATCGAAAAATGATGAAGGTGTAGTAGTGAGAGCCTCATTAATGCTATATCAACAATAACACATTATCGTACATTCACAAAGGCCAGCTTGATGAGTCCAAATTTCTAGGGAGCTAATGGAGGAGACGTGGTGAATTTGGGGAGCTGATGAAAAGGTCGAAGATTGTGCACAATTGTAAGCATCAAAATCCAGGGTCGACAATGATACAAGCAAACTTTGCCATAAAAATCCTTAGCCGCTCATCAACATCTCCAAGGTATCCATAGAACATAGCTAAAAAAAGGCCAACTACGTGCATGCCATCCAAGGTGATGATGTGGAGATGTTCGGGGAGTCAATTGAGAATATGAAGAATATGCACAAGAGCAAGTATTTCAATTCCTATTGATTGCAACAAAATGACACTGTACAAGAATGCAGACAAGATGGGATCACATTGATACAAGGGGGGCAAATTTTGGGTTCACAGTTCCTAGCATGGAGATGATGAAGAGGTGAAAAGAGTGGGTGAGAAGGGGAGTACATGAACAAAAGAGAGCTAGAAGGAGGGAGTGTGGAGAAAAGTAGCAAAATTGCATAGCAAGGGAGTGGATAAGTGGATAAGAGCTGGAAGAAGGAAGCATATAGCAAAGTAGCCAAATCAAAATGCAGGGGAGCAGCATTCTCCATGTTTGGGGCCACAGTTAAATAGTAACAGTAGCACTCTACTTAATCATTCAAAGAATAATGAACCACCTTCAATTAATCAAAATTAGAGCCATCGTAGTGGGTGACGTATTAACTGCATGTATGCAAACCCGATGGTGCCATCAAAATAATTGGGCACCATTGGGCTTGCATGCGATTTTATACTAGTTAATTACCACTCACTAGCATGGTGGCTCCTTGATGATTATTTGGACAACACCACTGGCATGGTAGCTTCTTTATGATTATTTAGATGGCACCAGACTTGCATGCGATTAATTACTACACACCGGCATGGCGGCTCCTTCATGATTATTTGGATGGGCTAGCATGCAATTTTATGTCCCCATTGAGGAGTGATATTTTAATTAATTACAAGTCACCGAGGTGGCATGCAATTAAATATTGACTCATGATTCTATGATTGGATGGGCTTGCATGCCAGGCTTGCATGAGATTATTTTGGGGGGAAAACAAGCAATCTAGTGCAGTTAGCTGTGTATTACCGCGGTGCTCTCACCTTTAATGAGAAGGAAAATTTTTACTCTAGCCTTCTAAATCTTAGAAATAGCAGCCTTATTTTGAAGCCTAAAATTTTTAAGGCCTTCTAATGAAGCTTTGCATGGCAAAGAAGGCCTGCAAAATACAACATTGCTCGAGTGGCCACGCATGTGATTAATTGACAGCTCGAATTTTGAAGTGGCCATGCATGTGATTAATTAGCGGCTCAAATTTTGATTAAATGAAGATGGCACATGTTCAAAATTCGAGCTGCCAATAAATCACATGCCACCTGTCCAAATAATAATGAAGGAGCCACCATGCCTAGCATCATGGGCCACCATGGTGGCTGGAAATTAATTGTGTGCTATATACTTAATTGCATGCATCCCAAATAATCAAAAATTTGAGCCGTTAATTTTTTTGGTGGAAAAAGACTTATGGTTAGCATACAAGGATCAATTCAAGCCTTTGATGGTTGCGGCAAAGTTGTCTTACTGTTTGATGGTTTAACCGCCAAATCGAGCCACCAATTAATCACACACACCTAACCAACCATAGGGGTGCCTGCTAAATAGGCCTCATCCAACCACCGTGGTGGCCTTTGTCCATTGCGGTGGCTCTCACTCTACTTACCACTATTCCATTTCATTTGCCATTTTTCACACCTTTTATTCTTTTTTCTAAAACTTACTCTGTTGCCATTTTCGACTCTCTTCATTATTTCCTCTTTACCTTTGTCCCTTGCACTCTTGTTGCAACTTCTATCCCCTCTCACAATGGCTGGACACACCAAGCTCCAAAGTTTTTCATCTTGCTCCTCCATCTTTGCCTCATCTCTGCACAGTCCAAGAGCTTCTCACACAAAATTTCCTCCCACTCTACAATGATGCAAGAGCTTCTCACACAATCTTCCCCTAGTATTGAAATCATGACACACGAGAGCTTTCCTACAATCTTTTCTCCCCTAATCTTGGAATCCTGACATACAAGATCTCCTAACACAATCTTCAAAATCCTAATTTGGACTCTTTCTCCAACTTCACCAAGTTGATAGATGAAGTGAACCTGTAGGAGGGATACATTGTCTATCAAAATCAAAAGATCAACATAAGTGAAAGCGTGATTGAAAACGTGCTAGGCATTCTTGGAGGTGATTTGCAAAAGCACAATTCTCAAAGAAGTTGTGAAAGAGAAAGTATATTTTAGCTTTATAGCCCAAAGCTCATATTAGTGCAGATGCTAGAGTTAAGGTTTTGAGCTTATCAACATAGGATCAACACATGTTTTGGATATGTTGAAATAAATAAGGCAGTACTTTCCTAATACGAGAGGAACCATGAAGTTTTGGCATGTTCAAGTAGTAGTAGAGAAATTGAGAAAAATTATGGTATCTTTCTCAAGGGCAATCTCCAAGAGCATGATGCCTAGCTTGAAGAATTTTAGGGCTGGCAAATCCAAATTGTCATCTTAGTCAGTTGGAGTTACTATGCATTTGATGGGGACTTTCCTCAAATCAATTTTTGAGCAATACGATAAGAATATGAATTTTCTACATATGAAAGCCACTGATGCAACAAAGACAATAGTACATGAGAGAATAATCAAGGAGGGTGCAGAAGCCAAGGTAGAGGAGGCAGAAGAAGCAAAGGCCTTTTAGGCAGCATGAGAGCAAGCTGAGGCTACTGAAAAAATGGTTGAGATGGAAAGGCAGAAGAGAAGAAGAAGTAGACAAGCACATCAAGTATCAACAACTTTATGAAGTTAGAATGGATGGGTACAATGGAGGGCAAGAGCTGGAAGGAATAAAAAAACTTCTTGAAGATCAAAGAACCAAAAAGGAGGCTCTTTACCAACAATTCTACAACATGCAAAACACATTGAACATTCATAAAGTTGGAATGATAGAGCAACTAAAAAGAGAGATTGCAGCATTGATGCAAGAGCTTCAAGAGAGATTCAAGGCTAGGAAGGAGGCAAATTAGGCAGAGAGCATTCATAATAGAGAACACAAAGAGACTATGCAAATTTGGTGAGATATGTATAGTTCCCTGAAATTGGATTATACCAGGGCTCTGCACAAGCTTTCCATGGATCTTGAAAGTTTTAAAAAGTAGTCCTCTAAAACCCAACATAGAGTGGATGTCTTGGAAGAGGCCTATGCAGACACTGCTAAACAATTTTACCAGCTTCAAGAGCAGCTGAAGAATCAGATAAAGCTGCTGTTGTAGTGACTGAGCAGCAAATGGATGCGCTGAAGGAGAACATTGGCACCCTTAGGATGGGGCACAAAGGAATCAAGAAACACCTTTCCAATGTATAGTTTTAGAATGTGGTATGGGTCAATGTTTGCTTGGGTGTAGCCATTTTTGGTGAGGTTCAAGGCCTTTTCTGTATATAGGTACCTTACCAGACCCATAGCTTATGAATTGCTCTTGAACAAAATTTGACAAAATTTATCTTCAACTTATAGTACATGTTCCAATCTTGAGCATGAGACCAAAAAAATATGGAATAAAGATTTGTAATGAGACCGTTAAAGCCTTACAAGTGCTATGTTGCATGCAAAGCATGTATCCAAAAGAGTATATGATATAACAATTTATTCAAAAATATCAAAATTTTATTTTGCACATGCATGGAACCAAGTAATCATTCAAAAGGACACTACATGAGCTTATTCTCAACTCGGTTCTCAACCAAAGAACCAAGGATAATGTTCACATTTTCATGTTTGCATTAATGGGTTATTGACATTTGTTAATTATACTCTAAAGTAGCATGAAATCAATGTGAGCACGTTGATTACCAGAAAACCGAGTAAGACTACCATCGGTATTATTAACATATTTGGTGGTAGTATTTACATTACAAGATATGGTATAGATATTACCGTCGGTATTATAACTGGTGGTAATACATTATTATCACCGTGGTACTGCCGGTAGTAGCTATGGTACCAGGGATATTGTTAGCTATAGATTCATGGTTTCCCACGGAGCTCTATGCTATATATTGGTGGAAAGGACAATGTAGGCTCTTCATTTGATTTGATTGTGGTTCATATCCCAATAAACCATTTGGTGAGTTGGGATAGAAAGGTGAACCATGATCTAGATTGTATTGGTAAGGTTGAGTGGGGGAGGGTGAGTCAGCATTCATTATACTTGTGGGTGTGGTTCGCTCTTTGATTCCTTGCGTATTGGACCACGAACACGAGTGCTAGTAAATTTGAGTATTTGTTTATGCTCTTGCAGGTAGTCTATACTCTAACTCCTTGCATTTTGGGGAGCTTCTGGACCACGTTAGTGAGGAGACTTGAGATAAGGATTTACGGTGTAGAGATGTGAGATTTTGATTTTGTTCTAATTTATCAGTAAAGCATGGAGATAAGGGGGAGATGAGATGGCAATGATGTGAGCAGAAATAAGAGTATGAGTTGTGACTCTGAATGCACAATTAGAAATTCCTATAACTAGAAATGTTCATGCATAACCTTTAAGATGAGTTACCACTAAGCAAACTATGTATGCATTGAGTCATGCCCAAGCTAGTATTCAAATACTTGATCATGTTTCTAGGGCTAGACAAGATTCATAGAAGAGGATCTCAATGTTAAAATGGACTCTACCCCAATGCTTGATCCACAGTGTGAGATTGTTAGCCAAGATACAGAGAGAGGATTTATGTGGGTGTCACAATCCTTTCAAAGAGGAGTGGAAATGCAAGTATTGTGGAATACAAAAATCAGTGGGAGTACCTTGCATAAGGGGTCACTGTTTGGTGACTCATGAAAGAGAATTCAACGTTGTGCAACCCCAAGAGCTGCTGTAGTAACAACTCGCATATTGACAGAGAAGTTGCAATCTTCTAGAAAAATCCAAAGAAGATCAATTTGGGAAGGTCAAGGTATAAGTGGAGTAGAGTTTGCAAGCATACAAGGTGACGGAAGTATAAAGGTTTGCAGGCTCCCATGCTAGAACACCTTGTGTGGACACTAACATGCAACATAGATCTCCACCTATGGCTTGTGAGGCTAGATCAGCAAACTGCAACTCCTAATTTTGGGCAACCCGAGGGCAACCCACGATAGTTGAGAGCATCCCGATTCAAGATATAGAGAATGCATAATATGTTCTTGGTAGATCAATTTTGTGGTCAGGATATCCATTGAGTATGGTCGATAATGATGATATGAGAGTTGCATTACTAACTATGGATAGGGCTTCAAGCCCCCTTCATACCACACATTGCATACAACATTGTTAGACAAGGCATATGTAGAAGAGAAAGATCACATAAATCGTAGCATTTTTCGAGCAGATGCATAACATTGGATGCACAATTGTCTTAGATAGGTGGACAAGCATAAAACACAGGCTTTATTGCATGTGATGGTTATATCGCTGCATGGGAGGCCTTCCACATGTCAATTGATGCCTCACATGTAAAGAAGTCAGGGACCTATATAGCTAGTGTATTATCAATGGTTATAAGAGAGTTAGGCCTTGTGCAGGTCATCATGGACAATTCCAAGAGTTGTAAAAAGGCTGGTAGAATATTATAAAGGGAGTATACCAATCTATATGCATCTGTGTGTTTTACAACAACACCATGCTGCCAATCGGTGGTAGCATGGTGTAACAGTCTTGTCATGCACTAGGGTTTAGCTTGATGATGGTGCTAATAGCCAATGGAAGACAATGATGCTCCATGGGAACTTTATGGATTCGTGCGAGGCATATGCAATGGTGATGAGGAAGTAGGTCCTTCACAATGCCAACACTTTTCATTTCGATGTTTAGGATTTAATTTTAAATTTTTATGTTTAGGGTTTAATTTTAATTTTTAATGTTTAGGGTTTAGGGAATCCTAATGTTTAGGATTTAATTTGATGGATTTAGGGTATTTCCTAGTGTTTTGAATTCCAAGTGATGCATGGGTTTAGGTTTTAAGTATTAGGATGGGATGCAAATGGTCTACTTTGAATTTAATTTGTATTATGCTCAGGATTTCATTTCAATTTTTAATGTTTAGGATTTAATTTTAATTTTTAATGTTTAAACTTCAAGGTTTAGGGAACCCTAATGTTTAGGATTTAGGGTTAACATTTGCATCATGTTTAAGGATTTAGGGTTTGCATAGTGTTTCAAATTCAAATTGATGCATGGGTTTAGGTTTTAAGTATTAGATGGGATGCAAATGGTCTACTTTAAATTTAATTTGCATTATGTTTAGGACTTAATTTCAATTTTAATTTGCATTCTATTAGCAATTTCTACAAGAGTTATGATAATTGAGAGAATAAAAGTAAATAACAAAGACGATGACACTTAAATTCAAATTAAGATAAAAGTAAACAACAACAAGGACGATGAATTGAGTATAAATAGATGCAAGTAAACTTACATTCATCAGAGATCATAGTGTCATACTCAGATAATCGTCAAGGTCCTGGATACACCTCTCCTAAGCCCAAGACCATATACCATGATTTGATATTTAAACTTTATAAAGCAGGCATATAGATTGTCTTGGAAAGTAATCCACTAAATAATAAACATGAAACCTATGATGGCAAGGCAAAACATAGTAGCCAGTTGAGTCATCAAAATAAACACTGGCATATAGGACATAAACATGCATGTATCTAGATGCTTCATGGGAAGCGATTGCATGGCATATGGTTGGCTAGATCAATGCCAATAGATAGCCAATCTCACCTCTTCACCCATGTCACCAATCAGTGTTGCACGTGCATCATGGTTCTCTTGTCACAACTAGGTGTTGAGCTCTTGAAGGCTCTTTAATTGAGCATGAAGAGCTGCTATCTGGTTCTGTCACTTAGGCTTGGTCTGTAGTCTTTCATTTTCTAGGCATTGAACATGCTCAAACCGGGCCATGTCCTCCTCATCCAACTATGCCATCTATTGCTCTAGTGGCCCATGTGCACCCTCCAATGCCTTTGATAATTGGGATTGCATGATTGTGACTTTTGTGTGATCACGTGTGCACTCATCACAATAAGAGGAAAAGTCCACCCGGATGCCTTTGATGAACTCCATATAGAGAAACTTTGAAAAGTATTGGGCCACCTCGTTGTGATGGGTGGCTTTCCATATACCTTGATATAAATATCTCTGGCATTAAATGCCGAATTCACTCATCTTGACAATTCGCAAACTTCTAGCATCCATGCTGGTCAAGCCCTTAGGTTGGGGTGGTATCACCTTCCCCTTTTGTTCTTCTACGACTTCTAGCTTGGCTACTTCCACTTCACCTTCATCTGCCTTTAAGGACCAAATTTCCAAAAGCTCTTGTTTTGAGCTAAGTTTATTCACCTCCTTCCATTACAGACCTAGAAAAGTAGTGTTGATTACTAGTTCGTAAGTGATAATTACTTAGGAAAGACCATCAAAAACAATAAATATAATATTAACTACGTGCAAAAATATCAACATCTAAACCTTCAGGGTCAGCATATCTTGATGTATGTGTGTGATCATCTATGGCATGTGTTCAGCGCTGCACTTGCTACTCTATGTAGTCACTCAAAGTGCACATGTTGTTATTGGGCATGTTGTTGCTCCTCTACGGCCTCCTTTTGTGTCAAGGGACACTTACTTGCTCTCTTGGAACCTTTTGGTTCCCTAGGCGCGGGAGGGGATCCCTATCCTTGTGACATTCTGGCGATAGAGTGATTAGATGCTTCATGACTTAGTGGTATCTCCATGCATTAAATTTAGTGTTCATGAGATCCCCACGTGTGATACTCAATGCTCAATGCAAATGTTGCATGCAATATGGTCAATGCAAGATGAGAGATATTACGTATACTAATTAAGATGCAAGTTGTTATATCATACATGTGCTACGCACGATGCACATGCAATGAATTAACAAGAAAGAAATATAGTTTTCATTATATTGCAATCTTTAATAATAGATAACAAAATAATTAATCAAAACTGATGTACATTGCAAATGCACAAATGCTGAACTACAAATAATTGATTTTATTCCAAAAGGATTTGATTACAAGAAGTTTGACACTTGGGATCTGAGTAAATACAAGACCAATCAAAATGCCTATGATGCTAGCCTAAGTGTGAGGATCGTCTCCTCTAAGAGCCGCATGGCTGTCTGCCCATCACATCTCTCTCTCTCTTTTCCTGTCTTCCTCTTTCTCTCTTTTCTCTCTTTTCTCTCTTTTCCTCTTACTCTCTTTCTCTTTTTCTCTCATTATCTCATTCTCGCTTTCCTCTCTTTCTTTCTCTTTTTCTCTGGTTCCTCTTTTCTTACTCTTTTTCTCTCATTCCTCTTTTCTTACTCTTTTTCTCTCTTCCTCTCGTTCTCTCTTTCCTCTCTTTTCCTCTTTTCCTCTCTTTTCCTCTCTTTCTTTCTCTTTTTCTCTCTTTTTCTCTCTTTTCCTCTCTTTCTTTCTCTTTTCCTCTCTTTTTCTCTCTTTCTCTCTCTTTTTCTCTCTTTCTTTTTGAATTCTCTTTTCCTCTCTATTGTTTACCTCTTGATATTCTATATATTTGCAAATGCAAGTACAATTATATGCAATGAGTGATTCATTTTTTACATTCTTGGTTTGTAATGTGTTTTCTATGACCCTACTAGCTTGTTGTTTTCCACTAGATTAATGGATTGCACAAATCCTCGATAGTCTTTAGTAAACCCGAACTGGCCTCTCCCTTATGTTGCCACCAAATGGCATAATTTGGAAGCCCTACTATCCAAGTTGTAGAGAAAATTAAACACAATGAACAATGAGTGAAATTAAATGTAAAACTGTGTGCACGTGGGTGGGATCAAGACAGAGCTTCATCCTCGCTTCATTAGAGGAGCATTTCTTACAAGTTACAAGATCCCAACTTGAGGAGTCTCTGGAAGCTTTGGAGAAATCCGTTCGAGCCCAAAATTAATAACTTCTATATCGTGAAGGAGATAATGGATTGTGTTGAGATCTTCTTGGACCGTGAGTATATCATCTAAGAAGAGTACCAATATATAAAACAAGACTTGCAAGATGAGGTCCCGAGTGATCCTTCTAGCCATGATGAAGAGACTGATGATACGAGTTACCATGAATGTTTTTTTCGAAGATAAACTTTATATTAATATAAAATCTTGGTGAAAGTTTATCAATACATTTTTTTAGTTTCATGATATTGACAAAAAAAATATGATTTAATATATTTTCTTTTAAAATTCCAAGTAAAATATGTAAATCATGGTGAAACTTTTAAAATTTTTTCATAAAAGTTTCAAATTTTGGCGAATGTTTCAAAATTTTATTTGTATTAGGGCATATGAACTTTCAATGCCATTATAAAAGCTTCACTTCTTAACGAAACTAACATGAAAAAACCATCCATGCGAGTGACAGTAATGTAGAGCAGTAGTTAACTTTTTGGTTTATGAGTAACTACAACCAGCTTCAAAATAACTCCATGCAACTAGCATGGTGATCGCTCCAAGCCAATGTCACCATCTTGTCAAGCACGGTTGTCACGAATCTAGATCTTCACAAATTTGCGAGAGTCTAGACTAGTGCGGTGGTCACAAATCTAGATCTACATGCTCAGATTTTTGCAGGTCTAGACCAGTGCAAAAAACATGATAGGTGGCAAGCTACAAGTAGATGATAGGTGGTAAGCTATGAGTAGATGACAGGACAGCAGACTATGAATAGTCCGATACACAAAGATGCAGCACAGAGACTGTGCGAAGGAGGATAGAACTGTTCATATGGTGATGTATGTCGAGCTCTGTGGTGTTTAGAGCAACAAGCTTTTACAGATTGCATCTTTTTATTATGCTAGTGTGGACATCATCATGCTAGGAAATTTTTTGACGAGAACTCAAGTCTGTCCCAAATTCAAAATCTCACCCATGATCGCATCGCATCGTAGCCCCAAAATTGCCCCTATAATAGTTTTGTGCTTGGCTACACCCGATTGTGCATTGACCCCATCCTGCCAAGTGGCCATGTTTGAGAAATTTTCATGAGCCACATGCAATGTATTTCATATCTTATCTTCATCATGTCCTTTCTAATGATCCAAATTTTATTTTAAAAATATTGTAGGTTATAATTACATGTAGTATGGTTAAATTTTATAAAATTTTCTCCACCCTAAAATCCTAGTGGTAAAAAACAATACCAAAAAATAGTAGCTTCAGGTTTTGTGAAAGTGGGTCTTACAAGGTCATAATGCATAAGTTTTTGGATCTATAAATTCATAGTTATTGCTATATGGGCAATTATTTAAATAAAAAATTTTAAAAATGAGGGATGTATCTAGAATTCTATTGTTATGTTCTCTTATTTTTGTTGCCAAATAAGCTAAAAATGACCCATAATCAATTATTTTTTCCTCAAAATATATGGATGGAAATCTTTGTATATCAAACATAATGTTACATTTTTTAAGTGCTTAAATTGGTTGAATGTGAGGGTTTTATTATCTTTTTTTTGCGTCCATCCAAATGATGAATTATTGTAAGTGCACCTATAGAGTAATCTAGTGTAAAGTTAAAGGTAATATATTCATTAAGAAAAGTTTTAGGTCGTGCATGGTTATACAAAATAATATGGGTTATATAATATATATTCTCTATATATTCCCACACTTTTATAGTAATATAAGGCCATTAGATTATATATAGAAAGTTTCAATGGCAAATAAGCTCCATTGTATTTTACTAAGAGCTTTTGAACCCTAATTGATTGGTCAAAAAATGAATACTCGTGAATTGATGTATTATTCATGTAAAAGAAAGGTTCAAGGCTTAAACCTTGTTTATGTATAGGTTTGATCTGTATATAACTTTGACTATGCTATCGCCGACAATAACGTACAGATATTTATTCAATTTTAAAGACAATAAGATATATTTTAGTATTGAAAGTTACACCCAATTTTATTTTCTATAGTAAAACTATATTTAAAAAAATTGCTATCACTAGAAGTAGATTTTTTTAAAGGAGCTATATGCTTGAAATTCATTCAGCCACCAGTAGTTTGTACGAGTCCAAATAGCAACAATGCAAGTTTTACAAAGAAAATAAGCCTTCGTCATAGCTTTTTCTCTATGGAAGTATTTTTTCCATGTTCTTGAGCAAGTCAACAATATCTATCTTGAAGGGTACTTACTTTGGATAGAGGTTCAAACCACTATTTTAAAAAAATTAGAACCATAAAAAGGACACTTTTATGTCCTGTTGAGCTACCAAACTAGTGTTAAGGGATTTGAGATGGGAAGGGGATAGGGTAGCTCAGCACTACAAGAAACCACTGCATGGTATGATGGCCATGTAGCTTAGGTGCTTGCCACATTTGCCACCCTGCAAATGTGCATTTTTGCACACCAAAGGGTGCATTACGCCACCCTCGTCTCGTAGTGCATGGCCCCATCTAGAGTGACGTTATGCTCTATGGGTTGTGTCTGCACAACCTTTTAGTTGGGGCTAGAGAAGGACACATGTTGATTCTCTCACTAGCTACAAAGGTTCTGTGGTAGATGGTATCATGCATAGGTGGTTGTGTTGTGATTGGCTTAACTTATTGGCGAGTACAACTTGGGTGGGTTGGTAGGCATTTATGAGCCACCATGATGGATGAGGACTAGAGGCCAGAGATTTACTTAGAGCATAAACCTTCATACATACATATATAATTATATACATACGTATGTACATACGTACCTACATAGAATCTTGAGATGTGTCTTCCCTAAGGCCCTTTGGCATTGTAAATTTAAAATTTGAGGCGCCGTATGTGGCGAATGAGATTGGTTTCAAAAGAGGCGATAGGAAAACCCTCTTTTGGGAGGATTGCCATTGTTGGGTGATGTGTAGGCGGGGTGGACAAATCCCTGCTCGTTTACAATTGACACCTTTTCCGTGGTCCCCTTGGAAGTTTTTTTGCTACTTCAGCCTCCCAAAGTTTGTAATGGGTTACTAGTTCCTTGGGCGAGGGCGGTTGGGGGACAATTCCTAGCTCGAATGCTCTTCTCATAGCTCAATCCACACCCCTACAACATGCATGGCGTCTCCCCCATTGAAACCCACCGTGAGTGTTGTGTTTCGGTCGATGGAATTTCTATACAGTCTTGTTGACCCCTAGTAAAGTAAGCTGGTGATCTCAAAGGAATTAGTGGACAAATCAAGGCGGGTTTTCCGTTTGACCAATTAACGTTTCCACTCTTCTCGCCTTCACGAATCAAGCAACACAACCTCAACTGAATGCAAAACTAGAAGCGCTGCATGCTGCAACAACAATTACACAGTAGGTGTGTATATGGGCACGCATCATTCAAGCAGCAGATCGTGCTGATAAGTCTATATTACAAAGGACTGCACAGCAAAAGAAGCCTTTATCACCTGTCCCGCCTGGTTGAGGCTTGTTATCTTGTTATGGTTGATGCGAGCTGAGCTTGTGCTGACATCCATCCTCCCATTGCATCTTCCCTGATGTCCTTACTATTTCAATATTCCAACCGCACCTCGTATTCGCCAGCCCATACATTGCCATACTCGATTAGCTTGTGTCCATGGAGGCTCATCGGGTCGCCTTGATTAGATTAGGGGCCGTTCTGATCACATTGTTTCTAACGTCACATATGCGTTCTCACGCGCAGGCGAGTGTGGCCGATCAGTTTCTCCAACTTCACAACCAAGTGCGCGAGACGGTCGGAGTTCCCGCCATGTCGTGGGATCAAAACCTGGCAGCTTATGCTGAGGATTACGCACTGCGGGATCAGTGTCAGCTCGTTCACTCAGGGGGGCCCTATGGCGAGAACCTTTTCTGGGGTGGCGCGGGCAAACAATGGTCTCCTTCCGATGCCGTGAATCTATGGTTTTCAGAGAGGCAATACTATCATTACGATTCGAACACCTGCGACCCAGGACAGCAATGTGGGCATTACACGCAACTCGTCTGGCGCACATCAGTAAACGTAGGGTGCGCTTCCGTCGTTTGCAGCGACGGGTCCACTTTCATCATATGTAGCTACAATCCTCCTGGAAACTACATTGGCCAGAGACCTTACTAAAACCAGCACAGAAGGGCGTTTTAAAGTCTCGTAATTTACGCGTTTCGTGTTAGCTGGTTCGACGTCTGCTATTCAGGTCATCGTATGTATCAGCGCGACAAATTTTACATGTAAGTGATCCGTGAAGGCAGTAACGCAGTAAGGCAGTGTAGCCATAACGGAACGGCACTGTCGAGACTGTTTTAGCTCGATGCCGCAATTATCTTGTTCAACGCCCATTCGTAGCTCAATATTGCATGACATGAAACTTTTTTGTCATCTGTCCACGATACATCAACTAGTATGCAATTAAAATTATCGTTTCGGCTTATAACCTTTGCGCGGGACCCCAATACGAGGGGGAAAAGAATTCTGGGCGCGGATCATTTGATTCCGGATTTTAAAAAAAGGCCAATACGAGGCACAAAAGGATGCTGGGCGCTTCTTTAATAGAGATTTGATTTAGCATAAACAGTTTTTAGATTTATTAGCATTACGGCGTAGAGTTGAATGATGATTTTGGGAATTTAGAGGGCCAGGTTTGCCACACTGCGTAATTTTGCAACTTCCAGTGTTGTCGTTTGCGAAAGTGCTTCCATGCTTTGAGCAATACGAGTAACATGACCTATCTACAACTACAACTGGGTAGAGACCACGCGGTGGAGGCTCGCTCCTCTGTTAGGTCTCAAGGTGGGATCTTAAAATGTCTTTGATTTCAAGAAATAAAACTTCAAGTTTCAAGACCCCCTCCACTCTAGGCCTCACTTCACTTGGCTCTATGCTCAATTTACTCACCCCCTTACCCCACCTCACACACACTTGCTCTCTCTCTCTCTCTCTCTCTCTCTCTTTCTCTCTCTCTCTCTCTCTCTCTCTCTCTCTCTCTCGCTCTCTCATAGACATCCATATGCATCAATATTTTATCTTGATCAAATCTCACACTTATCACATATATAATATCTCTCTCTCTCTCTCTCTCTCTCTCTCTCTCTCACACACACACACACACACACACACACCTACACTCTCTCTTACTGTAGATATAATATTTCTCTCTCCATCACACACCCACGTGTGCTCTCTCTTTCTTGAGTGTCTTCCCTCACATGCACATACACACGATCCCTCAAACATAGGACATCCCCCCCCTCCTCATTATCATGTGCACTTGCACACATCCTTGTTACAAATTCTCTCTCTCTCTCTCTCTCTCTCATACACAAACAAATTCTCTTCTATGACTATTCCCCATGTGTGCATGCACACATACACACATAACCGCTCAAACTTAGGAGATACACACACAAACACTCAAATTTAGGCTCACTCTCCCCTTTGGCTACCACATGGTATCTCTTTCCTAATAAACAATTCACATAGGAAGTTATGGGCAAGAATGAATGTCTTGTCAAGGAAGTGTCGCCTGCCCCTCTTCCCAACTCCCCTCCCCTTCCCAATACTCTTACCCCTCCTTTTCCCAAACACACTAGTCTTGCTCTTCCTGCCTTTAATTACAATATTTGTCCTGCCTCCAATCAAAAAATTTAAGCTTAGCGTCACACAAGTGTTTTTCTCTCTAGCTTGGCGTCACACCCAAAGTTCCATGCCCATCTAGGTCCTAGTACCTTGCACCCTCCTACCATGTTGGACACCCAGTACTTGGCAGAAAGTGTTGTGCTTACGTTCTTCACTACATGCAAGTTGGTCACCATTCCACCTCATGCAGCCATATGTTCAAGGGAATGCTACTAATTGCACTCAATCTCTAGCTTTAATAAGAGAACTCTGTAACCGGTCAATAATAGTGTTCAAGTTCATCGATCTTTGGAGAAGGACCTAAACAAATGCAAGCATTTATCCATGTGTATAGGAATGATTCTTGGTTGCAAATGCTCCTAAATATTGAGAAATGATAAAAGGAAGGGTACACATGCACTTGCAATAGTGTCCATGAGGGCTGAATGGTTCACTACTCAAGGTTGTAGAGAATAACATTTGCCGCAATGTTGTCTTGGGGTTTTTGCTTATATTACAAATGCGAGGTGTAAGCCAAATAACTCAAAAACTTAGTAAGAAAATCTTTTAAAAACCAAAGAAAAAAAGTTTATTGATGGATTACGATGTAGGCGTGATGGAATTACGATATGATCAAGCACATTGCCAAGTTCAATTTGGTTCTCAATGTCCAGTGAAGCACTGCAAACTTTTAGCTGGTCATTTCTTTACAAAAATTACTTCTTATAACCGAGAGGTAGATCAGAGCAAATATGTATATCATCTTGGTAATGGATTATAGTAGTAATGCCCGGATATCGATGCAAAGGTTGGGAGAAGTATTGAGATTACAAGGAGCAAGGGTGAAAGATAGCTCATAGCTATGGTTGCCAAGTGCAACTCAATTCTCAACATCCGTCGGAGCATTGCAAATTTTGTTTTCATAATGGATGATTCCAACAACAATTGCCATATCCAAAGATTCATTTACATGAAGAGAGGAGAGACAATGACAAATCAACTAAACTCAAAAAGCTTCAAGCCCATGCCTTTGAGCCAAGAAAGAGAGCTTGCCAAGAATATGTCACCATGGCTTGAACTAACTTTGATTCTTACACCTCCATAAGTCCCTTGGCCTTTTGGGCTTAGCTTCCAAGGCCAAACATATTATTTTCGTCTACCATCACCATAGTAAAATGTCTCCACATCTCCTTGTGCTTGCCAAGTTGACACAAATTTTGATTAGGCTTTGATCTGATTCACAAAACCTCTCCAAGATCAATAAGAGGTAGCTTGGCTTGGGAATCCAATCATTGTCAACCTTCATTTTGCAAAAATTTTGCACCAACATCTCCATGGATCTGCACCCAAAAGGGGCAATTGCGAGAAGGATGATTAGCTCCAATCACTAGTCAAAATGGTAGTCACATGCAGGTAAGTGGAACCCCTTCTACAACATTTTGAATTACAATTATTTCAAATTTTCTTTGCAAAAAGGGTAAATTTAACTAAGTAATGTTTTATCTAGCAATGATTTGTTCCATCAATGCACAATCACGTCATGTGAAAATATTGTTCAAATGTTGTATGGGATTTGCCAAAATTAAGTCTTGCAACACACACACACACACAAAGTACACACACACACATGCACACATGCACATGGGAAAACCAACATGCACTATGTACATGCAGGCACACACATAGGCATGCATGCATGCACACACGCATGCACGCCCATGCACACACATGCACACGCACATGCACATGCACACGCATGTGCACACACACACGCACATGCACATGCACATGCACATGCACATGCATGTGCATGCAAACGCACATGCACATGCACACACACACACACGCACATGCACATGCACACGCACACGCACATGCACATGCACATGCAGACGCACTACAGACACACACACATGCACACACAGACACATACATACACACACACATGCACACGCATGTCCACACACACACACACGCACATGCACACGCATGTGCACGCACACACACACATGCATGCGCGTGCACACACATTTTTATTCTTAACTCCTTAACTCCACTAGGGTGTTACTTTGACTCCATGTTGAAAAAATGATACACTACCTGCAAGTATCTTAAACATATGTACAACACCTTTGGGATTGTCTGCCTCTGATCTTGCCATCAAGATCATTCATGGCATCAAGGTAGTTCGTACAACTGAGTTTATCGAGATAGCTCATCTGTGAGGTTTTCAAGATATCTCATGTGGCTAAAGCTCTTGCCGTTCTATCAAGACTCAAGATAGCTTGTGGGTAAATGGCTCCATCTCTTGCTATTCAAGGTCTAGCTCCAGTTCTTGTGGTTTGTCAAAGGCTCCAGTTCTTACAATTTGAGGTCCATCTCTAGCTCTCATAGTTTGTAAGAGGCTCCAGCACTAATTGTTCATCAAAGGCTCTAATTGTCATGGTTTGTGGCTCTAGCTCTTATGTCTTGTCAGAGGCTCTAGCTCTCATGGTTTGAGGTCCATAATAGAGTTCTCCTTTCATGTGGCTACATTGTGGTAGAGCCAAAAACTTGTGCAAAGACTTTGCTCCTACACTAGCTTCTAGATAATCCAAAGTGATGGTCGATTCAAAGAGTTATCATAAGAGATTTGAAGCTTTCATAGTAGGTATTTTGTGAGCTTTAGTGCAACAGAGTTTCAAAGACCATTCCTACTTTGCATAGGAGAGTTCCAAATATCCCATGTGGTGTGTGACAGTGTTTGTAGGCTCTGGTCTAGTTCATGCAAGATAGTTCTTGGCTCAACACTCCAATAGTCCATCTCATTCTTGGAATTGTCACTCTAAGCTCCTATAATCCAAACAGACTTTCCTAGGTAAGTAAAACAATCTCTCTCTCTCTCTCTCTCTCTCTCTCTCTC
Organism: Dipteris shenzhenensis; assembly: GCF_047967505.1. NCBI lineage: Eukaryota > Viridiplantae > Streptophyta > Polypodiopsida > Gleicheniales > Dipteridaceae > Dipteris > Dipteris shenzhenensis. The sequence continues at coordinate 3,555,289 of NC_141603.1, read as the reverse complement.
TCTCTCTCTCTCTCTCTCTCTCTCTCTCTCTCCCTCCCTCCCTCCCTCCCTCCCTCCCTCTCTCTCTCTCTCTCTCTCTCTCTCTCTCTCTCTCTCTCTCTCTCTCTCTCTCTCTCTCCCTCCCTCCCTCCCTCTCTCTCTCTCTCTCTCTCTCTCCTCTCTCTCTCTCTCTCTCTCTCTCTCTCTCTCTCTCTCTCTCTCTCTCTCTCTCTCTCTCTCTCATGAGCTACAAAATGAGTGATGCTTCAAGACTAGATGCTGAGGCAAATACATGGTGTGGATCAATCTACTATTCTAATCAATGTCTTCTCAGGTGATACAGATGATTGAGAGAATTTCTAGCATATTGAGCTTTGGAAAAGAGGCCAATTCATTGGGTTGTGTAGTCCAAGCACTTCCAAAGAATGAATATTCACCTTCAAATAGCATTTTAGAGCCAAAATGGTTGGTTCTATTGACTGAGAAGGCCCAACTGGATGAAGCAAGGCTGCTAGCAATGAACAATGGTATCCACCCTGGCAAATTGAAGTAGATATGAATGATTACAGAGCAACATTTTGCTTTGTAAAGACATTCGTGGGCTACAACAAATAATGATTCTCGCGAAGAGCCTCTTTGCCTTGATCACTTGAGCTAGTACATGGTCCAAGAAGCATTAAAGAAAGCCAATACAACAAGTGATAGGTTCCAATAAAAGCCGAGCATGCAACCAAAAAGACCTATGCATAGCATAAAGAATGTTTGTTTGTCCTCTTTAAGACTAAACAATAGAGAGGATTGATTAGTAGTTGGGATGCAACTGCAAGTGCAACCTTTTGTTGACAAATATTATGCATAGGCAATGAGCAACCAAGCTCATCCACATTAGCTCCTGAGCCTCAAATAAAGTAAGCTCCATACCCTAATGCAAAAGTGGAGAATGCTCAATTTCAAGCACTTCAACAATGGGTGCAAAAGGAACAAGCTTAATTTGAGGTAGAGAAGCAAGCACAAGATCCAATCCCTGACTTGGCCCCATCGAGTATTGATACTGTACTCGATCCTCTCTTCCAGTAACAAAATCCACAACATAATGTACTGCCATACCAACTTGAAGGAGCCACACTCTCAAGCATTCTAAGTTGCCCTATGTCAATTCCCATTAGAATCCTCTTACGGAATTGTCCCAACCTTTGGGAGTGTTTCAAAGGATGGATGGAACTAGCAAATCCTCCTCTACCCCTGGAAGACATAGAAGATATCCCTGTGTGGATGGGTGAGAGAGATGACATACACAACATAACTGTGCCTTTGATCCATAAGGCATATGATGAAGTCCAAGCCATAGTGGATGGTGGCACAGGTGTGAATGTCCTATCCAAGGAGGAGCACTATGATGAATGGGGTCTCCCACAAATGCAAAAGGCTAATTTCAACAAATGCCTTGCCGATGACTCACATGCAAAGCCCTTAGGAATAGTGAATGGCGTGTTAACAAAAGTCGCAAGAGTTCACTTTTCTCTTCCATTCACAATCTTGGATCTCCCCAAGAAATCCTATCAAATCTTGTTGGGACATCCTTGGTTGCATGAAGCATTAGCCCTCCATGATTGGGGAAGTGATAGACTAACAATCCAAAATCACGACACCATAGTAAGAGTTAGTGTGGGGACAGGAGCAATAAAACCAATCATGCCTAGAGCGTTGGATGAACCTCTTCAACGATGATCTCAAGCAAATCATTGAAATGCCCAAACACTTCACTTTTCTTTTTCATAAAATACACCCAAACTTTTCTGCTGTAGTCATTAATAAAAGTGACAAAATAATGACAGCTTCCAATAGATATATCTTTAGTAGTCCACACATTAGAGTGGATTAATTCCAATGGCTTCTTACTCTCTTGAACATGTCTAGGAAATGGTTTCCTTGCCTGTTTTCCAAATTGATAGGCTTCACATACCTTATGCATTTCTGCAACCTTGAATTTAGGCAATCCTGCAATAATATTTTGGGCCTGCATTGATTTAAGTCACTGTACATTAACATGACCAATGCGTTAATGCCAGATATCAATATTTGCAACTACACTGGTCCCATGTGCAAACATTGCTGCACTCAATTCAGGCATGTCCACATCCAACGTAAACATCCTGCCCTTCTTCTTTCCTTTTGCTATCAAGCGACCGTTATTTTTCATATCCTCAACAAAGCATCCATGAGGATTAAATCTAATCTGCAAGCCCTACTCAACCATTTGACCAATAGAAACCAGGTTCTTGGTGATATTCGAGACATGAAATACATCAGACAGGTATTTCTTTTTCCCATCCTGCATAGACAAAAGAATTTTACCAATCTACACAATAGGATGTGCAGTATCATCACTAGTCTCCACAAATCCTGGTCTTTCCATTTTCCTTGCGTCCTGCATCCATTCTGCATGACCTGTCATGTGGTTTGATGCACCTGAGTCAACATACCACACATCATTGCTTTCTTCTGCACTTGTCACAGAATTGGTCATGTCCTACACCATAAACAGATGCTCATTTTTGCCATCACCCTGTCTACTAGAAGATGCATAATTCCCTTGCTGCAATTTTCCATTCATGATGTCATTCTGCTTTTTATAGTAGTCTTTAGCCATATGACCCATTTTACCACAGTAGTAGCATTCAACATTGCTGTTTGCATTTTGACCTCTCTGCCATCCACCACGACCTCTTTGGCTCCCCCTGCCTCTAGAGTTACCACGTCCTCCTCCATAGGACTGGTTTTCTTGAGTTTGCTACATATTCTGATTTCTACCATGGCCTCGGCTTGCTCTACCTCTGCCTCTACCTCTTCCAGCATTTGAGTAGAAGACAGTTTCTTTTGAAGTTCCTCCTGAAGAAGATGCACCACCATTTCTTTGCTCTTCAGAAATTAGAAGAGCAAACAACTCCTCAAAATTAGGAAATTTTTCACAGACGGCAATGGATGTCCGGAACTGTGCATAGTCCTTTCCTAGACCATTCAAGGTCACAGAAACTAAATCATCATCTTCCACTGGCGACCCAATGGAAGCAAGTGCATCTGCAATTTTCTTCACCTTCATGTGGTAGTCATTGATGCTCATATTTTCTCTCTGCACATTGTGCAACTCCTGCTTAAGTTGCATTTTCCTGGCTTGCGTATTTGTGCTGTTACACATTTTTGCCAAAGTATCCCATGCTTCTTTTGGCGTACTTGCATCCTAAATATGCACAATCATAGAATTTGAAATACTGATAGACAGCTAGTACATAACTTTTTTGGCTCTCTCATGCCATCCTTTAAATGCTTGCATTTCCTGTTGATTGGGAACATTAGGAAGAACTGGTTCTTCTTCATTTCCTATAATGAACTCCCAATAGCCTTTTCCCATAAGGAAATTCGTCATTCTAAACTTCCATGCTTGGAAGTTGTTCTTGTCAAGCAGTGACAATCTGTGAAAGAGAATCAGACACCATTACAAAACACTGCAAAATATTCTGTCACTGCAAAAAACACAGCTTCTGCCTCACAAGGGCAAATCTGCAAAATTGATGAAAGTGGTATTTGACCACACAGTCACTTCCTAGTGACAATTTTGCATCAACGGGCAATAAGGATGATTCTGTAACTCCCAATATCTCTGTGCACAGGCATACGATGCAATTTCTACGGCAACTTTTCATCGACCTGCGGAGCAGTGGTCGCACAGCAAAAACAGGGCCTTTTTCTTAGTGCTTGCAGAGAACTTCCGCCTCTAAAACGGGCCTTGAAATGGCCTCGAATCAGAAAAATAAAGTCACCAAGGGCTTTGCCTAGTCCCGTAGCATATACTACCCTCTTGGCACACCACGAAGGGCATCTCAATCTGAGACAATGCACTCTTGCACTTTCCGGCTGTGCTACCTGCAGAGATTTGCTCCCAAACTCGAAAAAGGAAAGCAACACTGGTCCTCTTACCAGGACACCGTGAAGTTGGTTTGCTTTCTTGAGCTCCTTACCATGAACCAGGCTCTGATACCATGTGAAGATAGTGGGAGAGAAGGAAGGAGTCTCACTTACGGCTTTCTCACATACACAATGGGGGAATACAAACAAAGGTGGAGGCTGAAAACAGTTTTCCTCTTCTTAGTTGTGAAAGCCAAAAGAACTCTAGTACAAAGAAATAGAAGAACCCTATATGTGGGTCTCAAACCAAAATCAGCTAACTAAGGTGGCATACTAACTAAGCCACGAACTAGAGTACATAAGGATAGTTGTCATCTAGCTATTATTCATGGGCGGTGTACCAACTGCATCTGCAGCTGACAAGTCGGTGACATAAATGCACAACGATCATCCTGGCATACCATGAGTGGAGCTCGATATCTCAACAATTGCTATGGGGAGACTACCACTTGTGTAGTTCTTGAAGTATTCTAGAATTTGTCGAAGATCAGCCTCTGATGGTGTTGAACTAGCCTGACATGTGCTATGGGTACTAGGTGGCATACTATCATTAACCAATTTTTGAGGCTCTTGTGGACTTTCTTTTTCTAAAATCTCTTTATCGTGCTTCATCTGCACATGTGGCTTATACTTTTGAAACTTCTTACGTTGGGAACTGTGGGGTAACTTTTCCACTGGAAAAGTATTCCCAAGTAAGGGTTCATTTGCTATGCATACTCCTTCAAGTCCATCCATTAAGGGACCATTCAAGAGGAGGTGGCTTAGATTTGGGAGGAGTTGTCATGGTAAGATACAAGTCAACAATCCTGGTTTGGAATAATTCGAACATTGAAGTATTCAGCCTTGGCTTTGAAGCGATATCCTCGTTCAGCTTTCTTGCGGGATCTTCTGCTAGTATTCAACTTTGGAGTTTCAACTTTGGGAAGCTCGATCGCCAATAGGGCATGGAAAATGACTAAGTCTTTGTTAAAGACATGATCTTCAAATTGAGCATTCTCAGCCTCTGTTTCAAGGTCCAAAGGAAAATCTGAGTCCTTATTAGAATGGATAGCTTCTTCATGTTCCCTATTCCATTCAAGATCCACCATAAAGAATAGCACCTCTAGATCGATTGGTTCTTCATGTGTGAGTGGAGCATTGACTTGCATGTCCTTAGCATCAATTTGTGAGAAGATGGGATCTAGAAAATGGCAGTTGTCAATGGTTGCCAATCCTTGGATCCAATTATTGACATTGGTTTGTGTATCGCCCACTATGGCACGCTGTTGCAGTGAGTTTGCAAGGTTCCTGCAGGAGCATGGCATAAAGCAGCAATATTCATGTAGTCATACCCCATAGAAAAATGGACTTGCAGAAAGGAAAAACAGGCATATTGGAGAGGTATCTCGGGCCATGCTAAATGAAAAAGACCTACCATATTATTATTGGGCTGAAGCAGTTGCTACAGCAGTTTACATAATGAATAGGACTCCCACTGCAGCAATACATGGCATGACGCCAGAAGAGATGTATACTGGTAGGAAACCAGATATTTCTCATTTGAAAATTTTTGGTTGCATTGCCTATGTTCATGTGCCAGATGAGTTGAGGTCCAAGTTGGATCCAAAAGCTGAGAAGTGTATCTTTATTGGTTATTCTCTGCATCAGAAAAGGGTATAGATGCTATAACCCTTCTAGTCATAAGTTTACAGTGAGTACAGATGTTTTTGATGAGATGAGTAGCTAGTATAAACCAGTAAATGTGATTGATGATGTAGATGCACAAAATGGTAATGTTGCACAGAATTCACAGCAGCAATCACAAAATATTAGTGGACCTGCAGTGTCCTCTAGCCGTGGTCCACATACTTCGCCATGGACATACAGATTGAGATCAGGAGAATCTCCTCAAATCAATGCAGATACTGCTATGCAGGTATCACGAAAAGGAAAAGAGAAGGTAGATCAGCCCATGTTTGATGTGAATGCAGGTCACTCTTATGTGGATGGTGAATCCACTGGCTCAGAACAGAGCATTGATGATGAGTTGGGTATTCCTTCTGTTGTTACAGCTGGAGTAAGGAAGACCAGGGATGTTTTGAGGGCACCTAGAAGTGAGCCTATTTTGCATAGGTCTACCAGAGCTAGGTATCCTGTGGATAGGCTGAAATATGATGGATTTATAGCCATTCACTATGCCTATATGGTCAAAGTGATACAGGAACTAGAACCCACCTCTTTTGAGCAAGCCATGGGAAAAGAAAAATGGGAGAAAGTGGATGAAGAAATGGATGCCTTGGAAGCAAATGCTACATGGAAATTGGTGCCTTTGCCTAAAGACAAGAATGCAATTGACTGTAAGTGGGTTTATAAGGTGAAGCACAATGCAGATGGTTCTGTGAACAGATACAAGGCAACATTAATTGTCAAAGGGTATGCATAGACATATGGCATTGATTATGAAGAAACATTCAGTCCGATTGCAAGGATGGCAACCGTAAGAGCATTCATTGCTATGGCTGCATCAAAGGGATGGTCTTTACATAAGATGGATGTAAAGAATGCCTCCTTGCATGGTGATTTGCAAGAAGAGGTCTTTATCGAGCAGCCACCAGGTTATGTTCATGCTGTTCATCCTGAGAAAGCCTTGTATGGCTTGAAGCAAGCACCTAGAGCATGGTTTGACAAGATAGGACAGTATCTTGTCACTATTGCCTTGCAGGTTGAAGAAAGCCTTGTATGGCTTGAAGCAAGCACCTAGAGCATGGTTTGACAAGATAGGACAGTATCTTGTCACTATTGGCTTTCAGATTTCCAAGGCAGATTTCTCACTTTATGTGAGAAAAACAGAGAAAGGTATTATGCTACTTGTCATTTATGTTGATGATTTGATCATCACGGGTGATAGTGATGAAGATATCCTTCATGTGAAAATGCTATTGAAGCAGAAGTTTGAGATGAAGGATTTGGGAGAGCTGCGTTATTTCTTGGGCATTGAGGTGATTAGATCACCAAGTGGGATACGGCTCTTGCAGAGGCAGTATGGATTGGACATGCTGTCCAAATATGGGATGACAAGCTGTAAGCCTATTTCAGTTCCTTTGGAGCAGAATGTGAAGCTGAGTGTAGATGCAGGGTGAGCTTCTAGAAGACCCTACTATGTACAAACGCATAGTAGGAAGTTTGGTTTATATGACTATTACCAGGCCAAATTTGAGCTATGCTATTGGATTGGTAAGTCAATTTATGCAGGCTCCAAGGAAACCGCATTTGGATGCGGCTAGACGCATACTCAGGTATGTGAAGTCCACATTGTAGTGTGGACTATTTTATGAGACTTGGGTTCAGATACAATTGCATGGATACACTGATGCTGATTGGGCTGGTAGTATTTCGGATAGACGATCTACCAATGGATATGTGTTCTCTTTTGGGAGTGCTGCAGTCACTTGGAGCAGCAAGAAATAGCCTACAGTTGCCTTGTCAAGCACAGAGGCTGAGTATAGGGGTGCAGCAATGGCTGCATGTGAGGTAGCTTGGTTGCATAAGCTACTTTATGATATGCATCAGTCTATAGATGGGCCAGTTGTCATTTATTGTGACAACATGAGCAGTATACACTTGGCAAATAACCCAGTCTATCATGCTAGAACAAAGCACATTGAGGTGCATTATCACTATGTGCAGGAGAAGGTTTTACTAGGTCTTATTGATCTAGTTTATGTCAGCACAAAGGATCAGGTAGTTGACATATTCACGAAGCCATTGGGTGCAGAGAAGCTGTGCAAGTTCAGAGACCTGCTTGGTGTGCAGGAATTAGGATTGAGCTCGAGGGGGAGTGTTGAGATATCAAGCTCCACTCATGATATGCCAGGGTGACTGTTGTGCATTTATGTCACCAACTTGTTAGCTGTAGATGCGGTTGGTACACCGCCCATGAATAATAGCTGAATGACAGCTATCCTTATGTACTCTAGTTTGTGGCTCAGTTAGTATGCCACCTTAGTTAGCTGAGTTTGGTTTGAGACCCACATATAGGGTTCTTCTATTTCTTTGTACTAGAGTTCTTTTGGCTTTCACAACTAAGAAGAGGAAAACTATTTTCAGCCTCCACCTTTGTGTGTATTCCCCCATTGTGTATGTGAGAAAGCTGCAAGTGAGACTCCTTCCTTCTCTCCCACTATCTTCACAGCAATGCCAAGGCCAATAACAAAATTTGAAGTTCAAGAAACCGATAGCATTGGAGAGACTCCAATCTATGAGGGACCGACAAAAACTCACACAATAAACCTCGCCCTTGAAGGGGAGGAAGAAAATTGGTATTTATTGGGAAACAGCTTACACAAGAGCAGATGAAACAAAGCTCAAAGCACTCCTAATGGAATACCAAGACTTCCTAGCATGGTCATACAAGGAAATGAAAGGAATTTCACCAGAAGTGGTAGTATACATGATACCTATAAGGGAAGGTGCCCACCATAAGGTATGCGGACCTTATCAAGCTAATCCAAAATATGGCACCATGGTTTATGACAAACCGAAAAAACTCTTAGATGTCGAATTCATCTATGAGATCAAGCAACTGATTGGGTTTCACTCATTTTCATCGTACTTAAATGCAACAAGAAGCTAAGAATATGCATTAACTTAAAGATTGTGAATGCCACCACAATCAGGGATCACTATCCCCTACCCTTAACAAAAATAGTATTGGAAAAGGTGGCTAGATCAAAGATATACAGCTTCTTGGATGGCTTTACTGGCTATAACCAAGTGCAAATTGCTCCTTCAACTAGTCAAAAACAGCATTTGCTACAGAATGGGGTATATTTGCCTATAGAGTCATGCCATTCGGCCTTTGTAATGCCTCGGCCACATTTCAGAGAGTCATGTTCATAGCTTTCAAGTCATTTTTGAATAAGTTTCTATAGGTGTTCTTAGATGATTTGTGCATCCACTCGAACTAAAAAAACCACTTCAAATGTCTTGAAGTAGTTCTAATCAAATGTAGGGAGTATGGCATCTCCCTAAATCCAACAAAATGCCAATTCATGGTCACCCACCACGGAGTTGTCTTGGGACACATCATTTCTCAAAATGGGATTGCAAACATTGACATGGAAAAAATCAAAATCATCATGGAATTGCCTCCTCCTACAAATTCCAAAGGTGTACAGGCCTTTATGGGACATGCTGGCTATTATAGAATATTTATCTTGTAGTATGACATGATAGCCAGACCACTTTACAAATTATTAGTGGAATTCTTATGGACAGGAGAGTGCAACCAAGCCTTTGAGCTTTTAAAGTGGCGCCTAATCACAGCACCCATCCTTATATCTCTCAATTGGGATATTGATTTTCATGTTCATACTATGGCTCCAAGTATGCAATTGGGAGTGTGCTTTGCCAACCTAGTGAACATAAGAAATACTACCCATTCTACTTTTCCAGTTGACAACTCAATGATGCAGAGATCAACTATACCACCATAGAAAGAGAAGCCCTCGCAACGGTGTATAGTGTTAAGAAATTTTGACACTATCTATTGGCAAATGATGTTGTCTTCTACATCAACCATCAAGCATTGCTTTATCTTGTGAACCATCGGTGTACAATAGGAAGAATAACCAGATGGCTCCTCTTGGTTCAAGAATTCAACTTCAAAATAGTGGTCCGCAAAGGTGCCCAGCACTACATTGCCAATCACATGTCTCATGTCAAGTCGGGAGAAGAAGCCACTGGAGTAGAATATGACTTACCAAATGCCACACTATTTCATATAGATGTTCTTCCAAATTGGTGTGCAAATATCATTGGGTACTTAATGGCATGAAGACCACCCCCTGAAATGAAAGCAGTGGATGCCATAAAACTAATTTTAAAAGCTACACCCTATCAACTCATTGCATGACAACTGTACAAGATGGGCAAGGACCCGGTTTTAAGAAGATGTGGAATGCCTCATGAGATCATGCCAATCCTGAGTGAAGTCCATGAAGGCATTGCAGCAGGACACTTCCAAGGGGAAGCCATAGTACAAGAAAAGTCCTCCTCATAAGCTACTAGTGGCCAACACTTTGGGTAGATGCCTATGATTATGTCAAAGGCTGTGATGTATGCCAACAGACTACTAAACCACAACACAAGGACTTCAATCCTCTAACAACAATTGTTGCACAAAAACCATTCAAAAAATGGGGGATTGATTATGTGGGTCCCATCCATCCAGCAACGAAGGGAACACAGGCATGCTACATCATTGTGGCCCACTAATTACTTTACCAAATGGGCTGAAGCTAAAGTAGTCAAAAAGGTAGATGCTAGAAGCACAGCAAGATTCTTATATGAGAACGTGATCACCCGATTCAGATGCCCCATTGAAATTGTGTCCGATAGAGGCACGCATTTTGTCAATGAGGTTATCAAGAACTCTTGTCTGGCTTTATGGTAATCCATAGAAAAAGCACTCCCTACTACACCCAAGGGAATGGACAGGTTAAGGGCAGAGACACTAAATGCAGCCTTATGGGCATACCAAACCACACTCAAGGTCAGTACAGGGGACCAAAAATGTAAAATTCCACACTTATTGGCTATAATCATCAATAAAGAGCTACAGGAACAAGAAGTGACTCTGCCCCAGTCACTAAAATGTATTGAGGAGTAGGACATTCCCTTCTCACCAACATGGGAGCTATCACCAACTTTCCTACTATCACATTGGAAAATGCGGGTACCTCAAAAGAAATGCCTATTTTGGAGGTAGGAATTGAGGAATTACCCCACAAGATGTTGTAGCTCGACACACAATTGCAACCAATATATCTCCAACAATAGCAATAGCCAGAGCTTGAGGCTACATTGGCACCAACAGTGTCCATCAACACCATACTAGTCAATGAGCCACAAGGAGAGCTAGTGCGAGATCAGCAATACGACAACTGTACCCAAGTGACTGACTTACCATTGGAACAACCCCCAACAAGTACTACGAAATCATCAAGATGGCTGCATAGGCACCAATTGTATTAGTAGTATCGCTAATCCTCATCACCGTCTGTCATTCTCCATCATCAAGCTAGCCAAATGCTTCAAATGTCAGAACTATTCACTAGCTTGGCCAAAAGGAACATGCACGAGAAAAGTGGAAAGACAAACTGTAGAGTAGCCATCGAAGACCAATTCCATGGAATTGCCATCGAGGTCAGGGCACTTTGGGTGCAAATAGATGAGAAAGAGGTTGAAGAAGTGTGCATGAACCAAGCTCTCCAAGCTCAAGAGAAGGCAGTGCACGATGTGAACTCCAACCTCCACCAGAGCCAAATACAACTGATAGCAACAGTACAAACTACGGCAATCCTACATACCTCCTATGACTATTTGACCTCGGCACATGCTCAGCAGACGGAGGAATTGGCACAAGCTCGACTCACTCTCATCCAAAAAGAAGAAGATCTCCAAGATTGCCAAGAAAATCTTGAAAACATGCAACAGTCTTTGGCTATATGCACATTTAGCATTGAAGAGCTTACAAGGGACTGGGGAAACTTGAAGGACCAACTTGCTATCGCTAAAGAGGCCAGCACGCAGTCAAGAACAAGTCTTGGACCAATGGTCCAATACCACTAAAGTCATTCCTCAGCAAGCGCAGGTCACCTTGCAAATGAAAAGCTTAAGGAGGCATAACATCCATCGGGGGTTTCCATTTTTCGAGAGAAATCCCCAAGCAATGAGTGGACAAAATGTGGGAGGGGTCAAAATATATAGGATCAAGTCATTTTTGGGGAGCACAAAATTCCAAATTATTTCAAGGAATATGTAAGTAAATATGAAATATTGATGAACAAAGATAGATGTAAATATACCTTTACATAATATACATATATAATATCCAAATGGCGACTTATTTTATGACTTTCAAATATCCTTTCTTTTCCTTTCACCATTGGTTGGATCATGAAATTTTGAGCAAATATCCACTTTGCAGCTCCTTAGGATGAGCAAAGAAAAATATATAACGTCTTTTTAATAGACCCTCTGAGTGTATTCTGCTAGAGGAATATGGTTTGAAGAGCTTGCCCCAACACTATTTTGCCAGATGAATACCCTTGGAGAGCCTACAAAAAATGGGTCATAACTTTTGTTCCTTAGCTCAGATTGAGGAGGTATAAAAAGGAAAAATATTCAAAATTTCATGATCTATGCAATGGTAGGCTTAAAATTATAATTCTTATAGGTATAGAATATATAAATTGGAAATTTCAAGATGTATATGAGAGTTACAACTTTTTCCTAATTCATATTATGGTAGGAAGGATGAGATGCAATCCCAAAAGATAGTCATCTCCAAGCTTGAACTTCAAATGCTAGTGCACAACAATGAGGAAATGGAAGACAACTCCAATGAAGTCCCACTACAATGCACAACAGTGGTGTACCAAGAGCTTTTGGCCGCTCTACACATGGAAGATCACCTCAACGCACGAGTGCTTATCCAATGGAAGCAACTCCAACTGAGGATCATATCCGCTCATCCAACAATCAAATGGGAACGTTCCATAAGGGCCAAAACTCTGCGCATAATTTGCCAAGACTTGTCCGAAGATGAGAAAAATATCTTCTGCATGTCTACACATTCCAGGTTTATACAACTCAGGACGGATGCTTTCATCACACATGTATGCCTCATGTGAGTAGTCCTCCCTTCTGGGTTATTGCTTTCATCACACATGTATGCCTCATGTGAGTAGTCCTCCCCTCTGGGTTATTGCTGGTTTGTTGCCATTGCTACAAAGGCCATCACTATTATCTACTACAAGGCATGACACAACCGACATCCCACCCTTGCAGCAACTGATGATCCCATCGCACCAACAAAAAGAAGTGTTGGAGGATGACAAGGCCTATCTCACATCTAACTTCCCATACCTAACCACTCTCTATGCCAACCTCATAACCTCACTTACCCTTGCTGCTACCACACTCTTAACCTTCCCTGAGCTCTAGCCTCTAACATCTACTCCCTTCATCGTCTCTTTGCTCATGCCTCTCACCACTTTCAACTAACCCAATAGTCGCAAACTTACGAGCCCCTCACCTAGCTTCTTCCCTTCCCTTGCTAATCCTACCCTCGAGGATTACCAAGCTACTCAAACCATTTGCCCAGTTCTTCCCTCCCTCCCCTCTGATTCCCCTCCCACAACTAACACTCTTCCATATTTCTCCCCCATGTCCCTGGATTCTTTGCCTGCCCCATCATCACCTTCGACACTACTTGTGCTGCCATCAGTAGAAAATGACCCAGTATTTGATTTTGAATATCAGGATCTAGGTAATCCAATTCACACTCCCATGCCAAATTCCAATGATGGGTATGATTTTGATGTTATACCACTTCCTAGTAGTAACCCCATCAAGGATTTCTGGAGCAAATATCCTGATATGAAAACTCGAGGTGGATGGACCCTGGACAACTTCCCTACCAACCTTCGTCAGCATCAAGTTAGTGAACCTTGGTTCAGCAAATTGGATCCCCAACCTGATTGGTGCCGCCCTAAGCTCTTTGATGTAATCTTCTTGAAATAGTACTTGCGTACACCGTCTTCGAATCCATCCCAAGTTCTATGCAGTTCCACGATGTCACAGATGTCACGGATGGGAGGCCAACATACACACTTTGGGTGAAGATCGCACCATTAATTGGCCAATGATCGAGCCATACTCTAGTGTAGAATGGAATATCCAAGGCACACTGATCCGAGCACTTCAACAACATGAGCAAATAATGCACAGCAACATTGACTGCATCCTTCGCCAACGTGCTCTCTTCTACAAAAAATTGGAATACATTCTCGAGGTCCCCTATCACATCGATCACCATTTGCCTCCACTCAATTTTGATCCCAATGAACGGATCGATGGTCAAACTACAAGCCGACTCTATCAAAGAGTCATCTTCTTAAAAGCACGCCACATATCTCTATTCGAACAAATGGTGGATCCAGGCTACCTGGAAATAAAGCAAAAATTGTATGGTACCAAAGCTTTATAGCAAGATTGACTGGCACGCCACAAGTTCCACAGCCACTGGATTACATGCATGGCATCCCAACTCCCTGACCACAATAAGCATAACCCAAGGATGGGTAATAAAATGGATCTGGGAGTATGTTGTCTCTATGCCAACATGGACTTAGGTAGCACAAAATGTGTGTAGAGTAGAAGCAAAGCTAGTATTAATCCCTCTTAGGAATCCAACTTGCATGTTCTACATGCAAGTCCTACATGCAACATGCAACTCCTACATGCAATATGCAACTCCTACATGCAACTTGCAACTCCTACATGCAACTTCTAGATGCACATTCTACATGTAGAGAGAGAATGTCTTACAATTCCTACATGCAAAGAGAGAAGCTCTCCAACTTGTATAAATACCCCATGATGGAATGAAGCCCGGACTCTTTGGGGCATTGTGTTGAGTTCTAATTTGGTATTCCAATTGCTTGTCTCCAATTAACCATGCTTCCTTGCACTCCACATCCAAAAGCATGTCCTAACCTTGCAACTCCTCCAACCTTGCAACTTGCAACTCCTCCTCCGCTCTCCTCCAACCTTGCAACTCCTCCTCCCCTCTCCTCCTAACCTTGCAACTCCTCCTCCCCTCTCCTCCAACCTTGCAACCCATCCTCTCTCTCTGCTCCTCCCTCCTCCTCCTCCCTTCTCCACCCTCTTCTCCTCCCTTCTCCTTCCTCCTCCTCCTCCCTTCTCCACCCTCTCCTCCTCCCTTCTCCTCCCTCCTTCTCCTCCCTTCTTCTCTTGCACCTTCTTCCTCTCCCACTCCTATGCTCCCCCTAAACCCTTAGTCCCTTGACCTCCATGATCTATGAGGGAGATGAGTTCTCCGCCATGTACTCTACCCTAAACCTTGAATCCTTCTTCTGAACCCTAAAATTTTTCTAAACCCTAGAACTCCTAAACCTTGGAACCTCCTTCTAAACCCTGAACCTCCCTCTAGCCCTCAAACTCCTCCTAAACCCTTCAACCCCCAATGAAGGTGAAAGCGTTTATTATCCCAATCATAATTATGCACATCCCTTTCACACAAGCATACACTATGTTTGCTTACCACACTTCAGCCTACGTCTCTCACCGGAATATGACCCTAGTTCTTAAGCTACACATATACTACAAATGATGACACCGATATATCTGTAGGTGACAAAAATCCTCGGAACCCTACATACTGAGAATACCCCGCTCTTCCCACAGAAGCCATGGGAAAGAGCCAACATTTGTGGACTTAGCTAGCACAAAATGTGTGTGTAGAGTAGTGGCAAAGCTCCGCTTGTACTTGTATATAAGGCTAGGATTGATTCCTCTTAGGAATCCAACTTTCGTGTTCTACATGCAAGTTCTACATACAGTTCCTACATGCAACTCCTACATGCATGTTCTACATGAAAGTACTACATGCAACTCCTACATGCAAGTTCTACATACAATTCCTACATGCAAGTCTGACATGCTACTCAGTATATGCATGTTCTACATGCAAGTCCTACATGTGATTCCTACATGCATGTTCTACATGCGAGTTCTATATGCAACTCCTACATGCAATGTGCAACTCCTACATGCAACTTCTAGATGCAAGTTCTACATGTAGAGAGAGAATATCTTATGATTCCTACATGCAGAGAGAGAAGCTCTCCAACTTGTATAAATACCCCATAATGGAATGAAACCTGCACTCTTTGGGGCATTGTGTTGAGTTCTCCTTTGGTATTCCAAGCAATTGTCTCCAAGTATCCATGCTTCAATTGTACTCCACATCCAAAAGCATGTCCTAACCTTGCAACTCCTCCTCCCCTCTCCTCCAACCTTACAACCCATCCTCTCCCTCTCCTCCTCCCTCCTCCTCCTCCCTTCTCTACCCTCTCCTCCTCCCTTCTCCTCCCTCCTCCTCCTTCCTTCTGATCTTACTACAAACGATGACACTGATATAACTCTAGGTCACAAAAATCCTCGAAACAATGCATACTGAGAATACCCTACTCTTCCTACAGAAGCCATGGGAAAGAGCCAATAATTCCCTATGTAGATGGTGCAATTTACACCATCCTCAACAAACCAACCCAGTGATTGTTTGTGATTGAGCTTTGGGATAGTTTATGTGTTTCATTTCTTAAACTAGGCTTGGAATAAATATGATTGTCCTAAACTAGCCCAATGGTTGGAACATCATGCAATTGTAGGTTGGTTCAGCTCAAATCCCAATTATGTGATTGTTCTAAAGTAGCGTGGTTAAACAGACATAAGTTGTTGACCAACTCGGTGGCGTGGTTATTAGAGCAAAAATTAACAACAATATATTTCACAAATAGAAAAGCAATATATTGTTATTTTACTAAATCATCCTAGTGGTTGGAATATCATGCAACCATGGCTACTTTAGCTCAATCACCAGTTATGTGATTGTCTAAAACCAGCGTGAATGAACAAACATTAGTTGTTGACCAACCTGGTGGTTGAAATTACTGTGTTCTTAGTACTTAAATTAGTTACATTTAGTTTCCTACTATTCAGTTTATATACCACTCAATTTCTAAAACGGGATGGCTTGGACTTAATGTGATTGTCCATAAACCAGCTTGGTGCTGGTTCAAGACAAACACCAGTTACTGATTGAAATTGTGAAATTCAAAAATGAAAAACAATATTTTGTTATTTTCTAATTTTTAAATGTTATTTTCTAATTGTAAAATTCAAAAATGAAAAGCAATATACTTGTTATTGTCTAATATGTGACGTTGAGACCGTCAGGCTAAACCAGCCCAGTGGTTAAAATTGTGATAGTGTCCTATACCAGCCCGATGATTGAAATTGTGACTATCCTAAACTAGCCCGATAGTTGAAATTGTGACTGTCCTAAACAAGCTTGATGGTTGAGATTGTGACCATGTCCTAAACTAACTTGGTGATTGAAATTGTAACTATCCTAAACTAACTCGGTAGTTGAAATTGTGACTAATACCTATTTCATTAATTTTGGACAGGTGCACTATCAAAATTTATTTTTTAAGGTACTTTTGGATTAAAAATGGGAAAAAAAAGAGGCTCTTGAAACAAAATATTGAAGCAAAAAGTAAGCTAAAGAAAATTCAATTTAAGAAATCTGACATGACATGTTATTGAAACTAGAGTACATTCTCAGTACATTAAAAATAGAGTTCATCACATTTGTGAGAGTAGTTAATGATAAAACTGAGGGATCCAAGTACAAGTAAATCTCATAGCCATATGGTGTCAAAAAACACCTTTTAGTAAGACACATAAGCTACAATCCTGCCATCACATTTGCCATCTCTATCTCGTGGGTTACACAATCCTCTGGATCATTTTTTCATCTTCATTAATATAATTATAATATATAAAGATGCACATAGAGTCAAATCTAATTATCAATATAATTATACACGCACAAAGAATCAAACAATCTTTCTTTCAATGCTTCTTGTCTATTCACAAGCTCTTCTCTTGTTGAAGAGTACTTTCATAGCTTTTCTCTATAATGTATTATCTTCTCATGCTCTTCCTTCTCGAGTTGCTTCTGCAAAGCAAACTCATCTTTCTCACCTTCTATCAATGGTCCTTGCCTCTTCTGCTCCTCTCGATGTCTTTTGGTCTCGGCAATCCATGATAAGTTGCTATTGATTGAAAGCTTAATAGAACTATAATTGCAAAAAAAAATCCATTTGCAAAGTATGTGAGTAGAAATAGGAGAGTAGAACTAAAGAGTGGCAAGAAAAGATAGCGAGGAGATAGGAGAGGAGATGAGAACTAAGTATGCGAGTAGAAATAGGAGAGGAGAGTTGAACTGAGTATGTGAGTAGAAATATGAGAGAAGAACTAAAGATGAGAAAAGATAGCAAGGATATAGGAGAGGAGATGAGAATTGAACTAACTATGTGAGTAGAAATAGGAGAAGAAATCAGAAAGGAGATGAAGATAACACTATAGAAGAGAAAACATAGATGAGGGAAATAGGAAAGGACATCGGAAAGGAGATGAAGATACCAGTAAAGAGAGAGACAATATGGAAGACAATGGTGGTTTGGAATTTGACTTGTATAGTTATTATGCTTTGGGATATGAGACATTTTATATATAATTATTAAAGTGAAGTGAAGGATTTATTGTAAAGAGCTTGACATAGGACATTCACAATTAAAAATGTAGCACAACTTACATTCAATAATTACATGAGATGACATTTTACATTTAAAATAATATGATTTGATATAAGACATTAATGGCATTGAACAACACATGAACATCATGAGAATATGAACAATACTTCCATTAATTTCATTTAAAAATTAGATAAGATGATAGGAAATTTACATTTAATATGAAGAATGCTTTCATTAATTACATTTAAAATTTAGACAAGATGACATGCAGATTTTCATTTAATATGAACAATGATTTCATTAATTTCTTTAATTACATTTAAAAACTAGAGAATATGACATCCAAATTTATATTTCATAAAATTTACAAGCAAAATTACATATACAAAAATAATATCATACATGCATCACAACTCTTGTGATGCTTTGAGTGGAGGCTATGATGCTCTGGGTGTAAACTGAGTCTCTACTTCTTGTGCAAGATGTAGTCCTTTGCAATCTCTAATGCTACTTTAGTTGCATGTTGTTTTCCAATGGTAGCAATTAGGTCTCGAACGGTTTCAGCCCTAAACAATTGTAGATCCTCCTCTGAATATTTGAGCTCTGCAGGTTCTTTTGATGAGACATGTGGCTTCAGTGAGAATTTTGAGAGTGCTCTCAACGGAAGCAAGAACGGAAGAAGGAGAGAGAGAGACAGAGAGCCACACAAGTTTGGTGGGTGCAGAACCACCCTAATCTTCTTTTTCATTCATTTATATATGTGTTTGAGTATTGTACATAACTGGGGTTAAGGCACAGTGACCTTTAACCCCACAACCTCCCACTTAAAGGACAATGTGCCTTTAAGGGAGAACAACTAGTGAGCATACTATCCAATGCCCATCAATACACGACAATACTCAAACCGCTGACTAGGTAGACTCTTCGTCAGCATATCTGCAGGGTTATCATCTGTATGAACCTTGACAAGCTCTATGCGCTTGTCCTCAAGATGGTACCTAACCTCAATGTGTTTGGTCTTTGCATGAAAGACCAGATTCCGTGCTAGCTGAATAGCACTCATGGAATCACTATGTAATGTCGGTACACCTGTATGAATCCCCAAATCTCCCACTAGCCGATCAAGCCATATAGCCTCCTTGCAACCCTCTGTGGGTGCAACATACTCAGCCTCTGTGGTAGACAAAGCAACGCACTTCTGTGCGCGAGACATCCACGACACTGCACCACCTGCAAAGGTGAACACATAACCAGAAGTGGGATCTCCTACTATCCACATGCCCTGCATAGTCTGAATCTGTGTACCCAAGTACACGCATGTCTCCTCTACCAAAGCAAATGCACATCTCCTTGGTACCCTTCATGTACCTCATGATGCACTTAACGGCCTCCCAATGCCTCTTTCCTAGATTAGCCATATACCGGCTAACAACTCCCACTGCAAATGCAATGTCTGGTCTAGTAGCTATCATAGCATACATAAGACTCCCAACTGCTGATGCATAAGGAACCTTGGCCATCATGGCCCTCTCCTCATCTGATTTGGGACTATCTGTATGACTCAGTTTCACATATGGAGGCAATGGAGTACTCACTGCCTTCCCCCCCTCCATATTGAAATGCTGCAATACTTTTGTAACATACTCTTTTTGTGAAAGCCAAAGGAGTTTCCTACTCCGATCACGCGTGATGCGCATACCAAGAATATGACCTGCAAATCCCAAATCCTTCATATCAAAGGCCTCATGCAACTTGGCCTTTAATGCATCTAGCTCATAAGTATTCTTGCTAGCCAATAGCATATCATCCACATATAGTGCCAGGATTATCAGGCTATTATCCTTAGCCCTTTTAGTGTAGAGGCCACGATCAATTTCACTCCTTCTAAAACCCTGGGACCGAATGAAAGCATCAAACTACTGATACCATTCTCTAGGTGCTTGCTTAAGACCATAGAGACTCTTCTTCAGCTTGCAAACTAAATGCTCTTTGCCCTTTTCTTCAAAGCCTTCCGGCTGCACCATGTAAATTTCCTCATGCAAATCCCCATGCAAGAAAGCTGTCTTGACATCCATTTGCATAAGCTCCATATCCTCTACTGCCACTAGTCCAAGGATGCATCTAAGTGTGGTCATCTTCACAACCGGAGAGAATATCTCATCAAAGTCCACACCCTTCTCTTGCTTGAACCCTTTAGCAACCAAACGGGCCTTGTACCTAGGCACATCATCACCTGTGACCTTCATTTTGTAGACCCATTTACATGGCAATGCTTTCTTTCCATGTGGCAAAGAATGGTCCCAAGTCTTATTCTTCATAAGTAAACTCATCTCTGATTGCATAGCATACTCCTACTTGCATTGATCCTCACGCATCATAGCCTCTCTGTAGCAAGAAGGCTCCCCGCAATCAGTAAGCATCACATAGTCTACCCCTGGAACAAACCTATCAGGCGGTCTAGACACTCTAGATGATCTTCTCAAGGGCATTTCAGCTTGCTGTCCCATTTGCATATCAGCCATATTTGGCTCATCATTTCCACCAATAGATGATCCATTATCTACCCTTGATTGTATACCTGTGGGAGTACTTGGTTGTACCATTTCTTGCACATTTGGTGCATGGACAGCTTGCTGTCTATCAACATATGCAGGTGGATTCACATCCTGGAAAGTGATTCTCCTCATTTCCACATCCCTCATGGGTGCCTTATGCATCTTCTTCTCATTGAAGACCACATCATGGCTGCGTATGATCTTCTTTGCTTCTGGATCCCAGAGACGATAGCCCATCTCTCTACTTTCACCATAACCTAGAAAGATGCATTTCCTAGACTTAGGATCTAGCTTCTTTCGAAGCTCTTTTGGCACATGTGCATATGCCTCACACCCAAATATACGCAAATGAGAGTAAGAGGGCTTCTTGCCACTCCATGCCTCTTTAGGAATACCACCATCCAAACTCTTACTAGGTGATCTATTGATCACATGCACTGCAGTCTTCATTGCCTCAGCCCAAAAACCACCAGAAAGACTTGCATTGGAAAGCATGCATTGCAACCTTTCTTGAATGGTACGGTTCATCTTTTCTGCAACTGGATTTTGCTCTGGAGTATGAGGGGATGTAAGCTCCCTCTTAATCCCACGAGTATCACAGAAATGCTGAAAGTCATGAGAGAGATACTCTCCACCATTGTCAGTCCGTAGGCATTTAAGCGTTCTACCTGACTGATTCTCAACCAAGGCCAGCCATTTCTGAAATACCTGGAACACATCACTCTTCCGAGCTATAGCATAAGCCCACACTTTCCTAGTTGCATCATCAATGAATGTCACATAGTATTCAGCCCCGCCTAATGACCGTGTAGGCATGGGACCACATACGTCTGAATGCACCAAATCAAGCATTTCAAACTCTTTCTTTCCCCTTCTTTTATGGGCTGATTTAGTCTGCTTCCCATAGAGACAAGGCTCACAAAATTCAAAATCAGAGAAACTCAAATGTGGTACATAACCCAAACGGCATAAGAGTTTCATTCCATTTTGGCTCATGTGCCCCAACCTGCAATGCCATAAAGAAGTGCTTGGCTGCTCGATTATTGTAGCAACATGATCAAATACCCCTGATACATGTAAGGGATACAAAGTCCCACACTTGGCACCCCTGGCCAAAAGCATAGAGCCCTTCTGAATTTTCCAACTTTGAAAGCCAAAAGTGGTGTGAAAACCAGCATCATCTAGTTGACCCACTGAAGAACTGACACAGTGAGTCAGAAATCCAATGAAATGATCCCAGATTCAAGAATGAAGGTGTTTTTAAGCTCCTGAAGTAATGTGGACACCAAAAGCAAGCAATAGTTGCCTCTACAAATCAATATGGAGTCTCTGTCATCGAACGGAACAGGGAAAAGCTCAAAAAACGACTTTTTCTTTGAAACCACTTAACAGGCTCTCAAAACCACTTCGCAAAGCCAAAGTGACTTTTCCAAAGGTTTCTCCAAGGTCTCTGTACACTCAGATGCAAGTAAAGTCACTCACAAAGCTTCCCACAAAGCTTCTCCTTCCTTCCACAAAGCTGCTAAGCTTCAAGCATTCACGCACGCTCAGCTAGATCACCCGGGCTCTGATACCAGTTGAGAGTGCTCTCAACGGAAGCAAGAACGGAAGAAGGAGAGAGAGAGACAGAGAGCCACACAAGTTTGGTGGGTGCAGAACCACCCTAATCTTCTTTTTCATTCATTTATATATGTGTTTGAGTATTGTACATAACTGGGGTTAAGGCACAGTGACCTTTAACCCCACAAATTTTTCATTGAAGAGCAACATGCAATTATAGGCAACTCTCCACCCTTAGCTATGCCTATCCTCATGCTCCACTATTAAATGCCTTTGGAAATTGCGAGTCTTTGTCCTACCCTATTTCTGTGATAGCAGATACCAACCTTTCAACCGAGCTACCCATCATGACATATTAAAAAAACTTAGTGTGTCTATTGCATAAGATACATAACATGGAAGTAAGAACATATTAAAAGAACACTTATGTTTGCACTAAGCCATGAAGCCTACAATCGAGTTGACAAACAAAAAATGATTCTCTTCAATGTCCCAAACCACCAGCCTCCAATGTGCACTAGATGAACAATTAATAAGAACCACTATGATTTAACACAATGTTGCTAATACAAGATGAAAAATAAGGTTCAAAGAATAGTAATGAAAGTGGGGAGGTTATTGCGCTAAGTGAGATTAGACATGAAATTGATGACATTTTGGATGAAACAAGAAACACCCCCCCTAAGAGGAGCATTAGCCCCATTGTAAAGGTGGATGGAGAGTTCATTTTCAAGTCAAGATTGGTGAGCCAACTAAATGGATGCCCAACCTTATCAAAGGATAGACTCACAAGAGTAAAACAAGGTATCAACTTCAACCATGAAACAAAAGCAGGATCAAATGAAAATTTGTTTGGTATAGGTTGTGATTGCGATGTCTACTTTCATGAGGATGCAAAAGGAGAAACAAGTCAACACACAAAAATGAATGGAAAAGCTACAAGATCAAGGAAGATGGGTGCAACCCATGGTACATGGTACTTGGGAAGAGTTCAAAAGATGAGGAAGAAAGTGGGAGGGAGATATGTGGATTACAAGCGCGGTTTTGCTTTAACTGATAGGCCCCAAGAATTGGAAATTCAGGTTGGCTAGTATTAAAGGGTGAAAGGAGCACAAATGTTCACATACGATTTGACTGACTTAAACATGGTGTACTTTGAGATGATTATTGCATTAGCAAACTTGACATATAATGCAAGAATGGATAAGTACCACCTAGATGAGAATGACTACAAAGTTTTTAATGACTTCTCAAAAACTGCTAAGTAAGTTTACCATTCATTCTCATGTATGTGGAAAATTTTAAGAAATGTCTTATAATGTGTCAGATCATCCTTGGCTAAGGAGATGGGTTGAAGCTTGAGGCAAATTTCTACATTTTTTGTAAGTTAAATTCGTCTAGATAGACTTGAATTGTTTCTAGCTTTTTCTTCTTACATTTCAAATTCTTATTGATGAAAACACAGGGTAGTATCAGATGGAGGGCTAGATTTTGAGCAGATTGGGGGAGAAGTGACCAATTTTAAGGCCTCTCTTGGCTATATTCTTTGCACTATAAATAGGACATTGTCCCCCTCTACATGGTATCCTACTAAAGACATTTTGTGTTCCATCAAGAAGGACAAGAAGTTTGCAGTAGCCTTTAGTCCAGCTACCTTAATCAAAAAATTTACCACACAACTCAATTACGTTTTGGATTCACTCTTGATGACAATTCTGGGTTGTAAATCTATTTTTAATTATTGATACAATTGTACTTTTGATCCAATTCTATATTCTCTTGTGGTACTTTTCATGAGGTTTTTTCTACCTATTGCTTGAGCTTGTGACCCTAGTTGTCTGCTAGGGTTTGACTAACATCCCAATTCTAGTACTAAGACAACTCATTTTTTATTTATTTGTGGTGTCAAAACAAGAGGGGAAACATGGGCTACTCAAAACGTTGAAATAGAGTAGAAATGGAGTAAAGAGTGGTCTCTAGGCTAAAATACATTCATATGCATAAATAACCAGAATCTAAGTTCAACAAAGAATTGTAGTATTTCTTTTTTTTACAACTTTCTCAATACTTTTCCTTTTATATCATCTTCATATACAGTACATTTTGGAAGTTAGAATATCTAAAAATTTATTTAAAAATGAAGTGATTGCATAAATATAGAACCAAATAGCTTGGAAAAAAATCAAGGGAGACAAATTGAAAATGATATTGATTGATAGCAAGTGATTTGTGTGCTCTTTATATTTTAAGTATGATGTTGTTCTAGTAAGGGGTGCCAACAAAGTAATGCTAGTCTATGCATCATATTGGATATAAACAGTCTCCCTCAATTAACATATGAGGCTAAAAAATATTTTTTGTGTGCATCTTCTTATATGTTTGTTTCATTCTATCCATGTTCAGATTCAAGTTACTTCATGAAAAATTGTTACTAAGGACAAGTTTGGGAGTGTAAAACGAGATAAAAAGGAAAATAGAGGAGCAAATGCATGAGAGTTTGAGAATTGGTTAGCTACATAATTGAAAATAGGTTCTATTGGGCATGTGTGTGTGTGTGTGTGTGTGTGTGTGTGTGTGTGTGTGTGACATTATTTGAGCCTTGTAAACGTAGATATTTTATTGAAGCTATGATTATATATTAATATAAAATCTTGGCGAAAGTTGATCGATATCATGCTTTTAGTTTCACAATATCAATAGGATGTGGCAAAGTTCTATATTTTTTCTTTTAAATTTTTAAAGAAAAAGGTATAAACCTTGGCAAAACTTTAAATTTTTTTGCATAAAAATTTCAAATCCTGGTGAATCTTTCAAATGTTTATTTTTATTAGGGCATATCAACTTTAGACACCAATATAGAAATTTATCTTCTTAACAAAAACTAACTTTAAAAAATCATCCATGCTTGTAAAGCCTCTTGGCTACTCCCGACATCATTTGCCACAAGCCTTGTAACAGATGGAATGTATTGTAGTTCTATCTTCATCGACAGTTTAGATTGCAGTTGATTCAGATAGTGTTTTTCACAAGCAATTTAAGTACAATACTTGCATCATGTCTAGCACTAGCAACCTCAATTTGGAGGCATCTGCTAAGTTAGGCAACTCCAACTACGGCATATGGAAATACCAAATCAAGACGATTCTTGTACTTCAAGATAAATGGGAGTATGTTAATGAATCTATACCTCGACCATCTAGTGTACTAGTAGAACTCCCACCATTTTTGCAGCACAAGTGAAAGGGTCCACACCTACATTAACGGTGTCCACACTTGTTGTAGATCCTACCATTGCTCAAGCACAAGAAAAATGGGACAAGAAAGACAAATATGCATATCTATTAAACAGAATGTGCAAGATGTCATGCCTGGACAGCTCAACATAGTGAAGACATCCAAAGAAGCATGGGATATGTTTGTAGCTCTTTATGAGTCTAAGAACACATTTAGGATTCTCACACTGAGAAACCAAATCAACGAGAGTTTTTGCAATAGCAATGAAACCAGTCATGCTTACATACTTAAAATCAAGGATAACAACAATCAACTTGTAGCAATAGGAGAGACTATCTTGAATGGACTAAGAGAGGGATATGAGAGTCTAGTCCATAATATTGCCATTTAAAGGCAAATTCCAACACTGGAAGAGCTATAGTTAATGTTACTTGATGAAGAACCTAGGATGCAGGCCATTCGGGCATGCTAAATTCATTCTAATGATCAAGCATTCACAACCTCGAATAGAGGTAGAGGTAGAGGAAGACCATCTTAGAGAAGTGGTCATCATCATCATCAAGAGCAACAGCATCAACATCAGCATCCAAGAGGAAATCATTCCAACCATGGAAGATTTCAAAGAAAAGGGAATGCATCCACCAATGCGTCAAACATTCAGTGCAATTACTATTATAAGTTTGGACACTATGGAAGAGATTTCTGCCAAGAAGCAATATGACCAAGGAGGTCAATCTAACAATAATAGAGGAAATTTCCATGGAAGAGGAAATCATAGTGGTGGACATTCAAGTCACAGCCATTATGCCAATGAACCTCAAAATACATATCTTGCACCAAATCTAGTTCAAGAGATAGGCATTGTCCCCATGAATAATTTCACTAGTATGAAAGAATGGGTGAAAGATGTACTCTATGTTCAAAATCTCAACAAGAACCTCTTGCCTGTTGGGAAAATGATAGAACACAACTATCGAGTCATCTTTGATAGAGATGAATGGATGGTCAGAGATAAATCCAGAGGATATCAACTAGTAGGAAAAATAGTCAAGGAAGGACGCTTGTTCGAAAAGCTAGCTTCAGTACCAGATTCGCAAGAGCTTACCAGCAACCAATGCCACTTTTTGTAGTATGGCATAAGAGATATGGATATGTCCATTTCAAAAGCTTGATGCAACTGAGAAATGAGAATATAACGATTGGAATTCTGAAACTATAGTTTCTTGGAAAAGTTTGTGAAGCATGTTGCTTCAGTAAACAAAAGAGAACCAATTTTGGAAGAATCACCTCTCGAGCACAAGGTATTCTTGATTTGATACATACAGATGTATGGGGTTATGCACAGACCCGTAGCATCAATAGTTCACTTTACTACATTGACTTTCATTGAGGACTACAGCTGATATTGTTGGTTCTATTTTCTAAAAGAGAAATCTGAAGTCTTTTCCAAATTTCAAGGATTCAAAGCCATGGTAGAGAACCAAATAGGCAGAAAGATCAAAGTCATGACATCGGATAGAGGAGGTGAATACATATCTTTAGCATTCATGAACTTTTGCCGAACTACTTTGTATTAGTGGTCTTGAACAAATGTCAATAGTGTAACAATCAAATGTGACGAAATGTTAGATGATTGCATATAAAGAGAGTAAAAATGCTCTAAGGAACAACCTAGCCCTGATCTCTCAGGCAAATAATTTATTCAACTGATGGGGAGCATCTTCCAGGTAAGCTTGCATGTTTTAAGTTTCATAACAGAATCTTGAACGAAAGTGCCAAATCGTTGATTTATTGTGCGGTTGTTGGCTACATGGATGGGTTTCACCCTCCAGCGATGTTTTTGGAAGGATGGGCTCAAAATATCTAGACCAAGAAAGGAATGAATGTCATGAATGTCCATTTTTGTAGAAGCTGGTTCATTGTTTTCTTATTCAAGAAAGCAGTGATGGCTAGTGCTATAATTAAAATGGCACTTGGACCATTCACAACCATCCCCCCTTTGTATAGATATGGGATACATCTTTCAATCCCAATATACCCCACCCTTCCAAGGCTAATAATTTGGGTGGAATTCCTGAAGCTGCCTCTTTCCTTTTCCCTCAGGTTGAGATGCTTTGCTCTCTTCTAAGCCAATTTTGGGCCGTGAAGCTGGACAGTTTTTTAATCCTTGAGGAAACCCCTTGGCTTGTATCCTAATGGACTTTGTTGTGACCCTCCAAGTTCCATCAGTGTAGTGGATAGTGATAGCTACAAGCTAATCCAAATGGTATTTTATAAGAATATCCTAAATTTGTGTTTTTTGTGTGGTCCAGGAGGACACTTTATCAAGGACTTCCCGACAATGGCCAGTTGGAGGGGTGTTGTGAAAAAGAAGGGAGAGGAAGCTTTAAAGGAGATTGAGACTATAGACAAGACCAAGGAAAAGTTAGTTCTAGAACTAGAGGGGAAAGGGAAGGCAATTGAGAATAATGATGTTTGATGTGTTGAGAGATGAGGATATGGCCTCTGGGAACTTGAATGAGGAGAAGTGGAGGATTTTGTAGCCAATATGCAATCCTTTCAAGATCAATTACTCAAGGCCAACAAGGTTGATGTGGAAAACGTGGGCCACCCCTGTACCATGGTTAAAGTCAAGAGAAAGATCCAGGTTTAGAACAAAGAACATCAATGGGAAGCCAACGATGGGTTTAAAAGGGGCCCCTAACTTAAAACTAGAGTGAACACAAGGCTCCATAAAGTCTTTGTGG
Source organism: Dipteris shenzhenensis (assembly GCF_047967505.1). Lineage (NCBI taxonomy): Eukaryota > Viridiplantae > Streptophyta > Polypodiopsida > Gleicheniales > Dipteridaceae > Dipteris > Dipteris shenzhenensis. The sequence continues at coordinate 3,527,074 of NC_141603.1, read as the reverse complement.
TGTCTCCCCATCAAAGTCTTGTGCAATTTAAGAAGAAAAGGAACAAAAATACTCTATAGAAATGTAGCTCACCACTCAAATTAACGTGTGAGTTCTGACTAATGATTTTAAGCTAGGCATTTATAGAACAAGGCTAAGAAGGTTGGCTCTTAGACCAAATTTCTTGGCATTAAAGAGGTAAAGTAGGGGGAGAAAGTTGAGATGGAAATTAAATCAAGTAGATACAAAAACGAAAAAGGCTCATTACAAATCATGGTGATGGCAGAGGGGGTGCTCCTTCTAGAAACTAGAGGCCACTTGTAAGATTGTACTAGCAGATCTTCACATGGTTTGGGGAATAATGGGATATGGGTTGACTTCACATGTGAGAAGTTAACATGTGAAATTTTCTCTTTCTATGCACCTAATCCAATTAGAGATAGAAATTTGTTTTGGGATACTGGCGCCTTCATAGTCATGGGGGATTTCAATATGTTGGAAGTTTAGAATGATTGATGGAAAGGTTTGGGGAGTGTCATTAAAGGAAGTGAAGTGAATTCTTAGCAAAAACTCAAGGAAGCTTAGAGCTCATAGATTTGTCAAAGCACACCTCTTTCACTCGATGCAACAATTAGAGTGGAGGGAATCACAGAAGGGCAAGGATAGATTGATCATACATGTCTAAAGCCATTCTTGATGAGTCGCTACTTTGTAGTTGTAGCTCTTTAGCTTCCCTCTCATTCTCAGATCATAATCCCATTATGGTGTGGTGAGCTTGGAGAGAGGCGTGGATAGAAAAGTTAGGCCTTGGGTCAAGGCTAATCCCTTTCTTCTTTAAGCTCCCTTATGTTAAGGCTAAGATTTAATGTAGCTTTTGGAGGGATAGCCAATATAGCTGACGCATGGTTTAAAGCTATTGAAATAACCAAAATATTTCTAAAATCAATAAGGAAAAGAGTAGCCCTAGCTAGACAAAAGAGAAGATAGTAGCTAGAAGATAAAATTAAGGCCCTGACAACTAATGACATGAAAGAGGGTCATCAGAAACTCAAGAGGAATTAAAGAGGGAGGAAAATTTTGAGACTCAACAGGCACAAATTTACATAAAAGAATGGTGGACATGCAAAAGAGAACGAGCAAATGAGGATATGTTTAAGATCTGTGGGATGAAACACACCTAGGGAAGCCTAGCTAAGATATTAATCGATAACACCCTAATCACAGGTTACTTGCTTTAGATAGTAACAATCCATTTCCAGCAGATTCTCGGGGAAGTTGAAGTTGAAACTACAAAGAAACTATAGGCCAGGGATAGACGTAGCACTACTAGACACAAGATGGTATCTACTTTTGACTCTCAGTATCTAGATAAGAATTTGACTTTAGAGGAACTTAAGGGAGATGTGAATAGCATGCCAAGGGGGGGGAATCCAAGAGAAGATAGCCTCTCAGTTTAATTTTAAAAGAGTATTTGGGACACAGTTGGGTCCTACCTCAAGCTCATCTCTAAGGGAGGGAGGAAAGCGGAACTTAGGAATTGGAGGCCCCTAACAATGTTGAATGCATGTTACAAGATCTTTTCCAAGGCATTGGCATTAAGGTTAAAATGCAAGATGCAGGAGTAGACTCGAGAAGAGCAAAAGAATTTTATAAGGGGGAGACATATTTTGGAGGCAATTCCTACTTTGTGGGAGGGTCTTGCATATGTTGAGGAGTAGGGTGTTGCAAGATATATGCTTTCTTAAGGTGGACTTTGACAAAGTGTATGATAGAATGGAGTGGGTCTTTATCCAAAGTTCAATGGAGGACATGAATTGCTCCCAAATTCAAAGGATTTGTATAGATCTTGTTGCAATAGGCAAGGCCTAAGATAGAAATAAATGGTCAAACCTCTTTAGCTTTTTGTTTAAGATGGCCTAACGCAAGAGGAGTTCGCATATAAGATATTAATTGTATTCGACTAGAGGGACAAAATCATATTGTTACTTAGTAATTTGCTGATGGCACTAAGCTCACTCCATATAATGATCCTCAATTAGTTGTTGACATACTGCAGTGTTTAGATACTTTTCGTCTTGCCTCAGGATCCAAAATAAACCACAGCAAAACACATACACATGGGACTAGAAGTCCTCCCCCTAACATCCTCTTGGATAAGGGATGTAAATTTTTGAAGAAGGGAGAAATGGTGTTAGAAATGGTTAAGCTGGAGAAAGTATAGGCATATATGCAGTTGGATAATTCATGGTTTTTTACGCTTTATTCCTCCCTTTTTGTTCTGTATGTGAGGTTGAGATATAAGAATCTAATCAAAGGACTTGTCATCGATATAATACAAAACTCACTTTTCTCTCAATATATGCACAGGCAACATAGATGAATTGGTGTCTTTGAAACTGCAAGCACAAACGAATGATAGCCAATGATCTGGATTCACTTCCCAAGCACCAATGTAGGTTCAAAAGCACACTTGAAAATCAATATCTTTACAATGAAGAAATACCACCAGTAAGGACACCACTACATCAAAGCTAAAGAATTTCAATTTGGCAAAAATCCACTAAATATAATCACACGAAAACAATTCGCAACGTAACCAGCCAATGCAAGAATAATACATAGATTGCAAGGACTAACAATGGCAACTGTAGCTTTCAACCCACGAAACATTCGCTCCTACGAACTCACATATATAGCTCTTTCTCAAATAACATCCATAGATGATCGATTCTTGCTCAACAAGCTAGAAAACAAACATATAAAAGTCAAAAGCAATGTTCTTAGAGAAATATCACACCTACAAACAACAACAAAATGGGAATGCCTTCAAAAGGAAATGCCAGCATACAAAGAAATTCACAAAATAATCGAGTTGATAAATATTGTCTCACTCAACGCACACAAAGAAGACACATTGGCGAACAATAACCTTATGGGTGGCTGCTGACAACTCTGTCGTGGGGGCACCAACGATTGCTACTGTCTTGCCACTCCATCACCTACATCCTCCTTCCAAAGAGGTGAACAATCCGACACTTACATTCACCTGACCTACCTTCGTGAGAGGTACGAATGACCTCCTAGGGACCCATTAAAGCATATGCCAAATGGAAGGGCCGACGTGGAAATGGATTAGTGCTGGCTGGCTATTTTAAGGAGTATCCCACGGTTGAGGTGACAGGTGGCCGCCCATTTCTTGTCTCTTTGCGAACCTCATCCCTTACCTCTCTTCCTGTTCCCTTCAGCTGAGATTCCATTCCTTTTAGCTTCGGACGTAGCCATGCCCACCGCTCAAGCAACTTGGAATGAAGCTGTCTTGGCTTCCTCGGATAAGTATGAGGTGGTAGAGGGCAATGTCTACTTCCCCCCTGAGTCTGTTAACATGCAATTTATGAAGCCGAGTAGTACACAGACAACATGCGGCTGGAAAGGTCAGGCTTCCTATTATACGGTCGAGGTGAACGGAAAGGCGAATAAGGATGCTGCTTGGTTCTATTCTTCTCCACTCCCGGCTGCAGGGAAAATCAAGGTATCTATCTGTTCTTCGCCCCTCTTGAATGCGGTAAGAATCATTTCCTTCACCTGTTTCAGATTTCATGTTCTTGCTTAACAACGTTGCTAAATAAAGATATCTGCTGCATTATATGCTTATTGTCACTCCTTCATAGAGGTCTAGACGTCTGCGGTTGCCGTTTGAAAGTTCTCTATATTTGTCTTCATCTTGGGCTCGAAGCGTGGTACTACCAGTTGAAGTTTGTTTGAGGAGAGAGGTTTGCCTCTCTTCTTGTTAAGAACTTATATTACAGGCAGCTCTTGATTTTGAAGCTTTTTGGGCTTGCAGGACCACGTTGCATTCTGGAAGGGAGTCACGGTAACGAAATGATACTCTACATGATGCTCTAGGGCGACTCAGATAGCCAGACACGAACTCTTTGTGAAAGCTCTTAAGCATTTTGAGTAAATGCATAATAAGCTCTTTGATTTTTGAATCTCTTTTCAGACATTAATAGATACTTTTGGCAAAATTATGGAATTGTTTTTCCGGGGAGCGGTTTATTTCTGGACTCGGATTGAGATGGGACAAAGAGAAGTTCACTAGGTGCATATGCAATGTTTTTCCTCCAAAAATTAGGTTTGTGGCTAGTTTTATGGAGAGTTGGCCCGTTTTTGAAATTTCCTTATTGTGCAAGTGGTCCTATGAGCAATCTCTTTTTTCCTTAAAAATGCTTCCTGCGTGGAGGGGTGGGGGAGAATCAAAGTGAAATGCTAGTCTTCACAAGAACTATGCTAGCCTCACAAAGCTTTTTTTCCTTTTCAGACATTAACATTCATCATCTCTAATATTTGCAAGTGTTGTCAATGACATTAGATTGACTTGTTTTTGTAGAACATATCCGACAGAAGATCCATGGTGTGCACGAAAGAGGGCTCTTTCTCCTTGTCTTCTTGCCTTTGCATCCTCATATCTTGTCACCCATCTTTTCATCACATTGGATGTGCTCTCTCATGTGCTACATCTCCAACACTGGTGGTGATCTTTTACAAAACAAGAGAAAGGCATGCTCTCCTATGATCATAAATTTATGAAGAGAGTTGTGCTGACTCTCCACCATACATTATGTACGGGTTTTCTTTTTTTTTTTTCCTTCCCCCTCTTTCCTATCCTTGTGCATGAATTCTAATGAGCACCTTCTTCTCATGCATGTTTATATTACTTTAGTTTTTCGTACCAAACCTAATACTTCCCCTAGAGTGTGAAAATTCCAAAGAGACATCATACTTTGAAAGAATATATTCTTCAAAAGGTATACATACCATAACATGTTACCTATGTTATAATTTAAAATTGATGTTTAGAAAAAATAATAGTTTGTAGATGCACATGTTGATAGGCTTTGTGCTTGATCACTTTGTGTAGCATCAAATTTGGTTCAAAACAACATTTTATTTTTCTTGACTTACTCTACTTGTGTATGTTTTATTTTTCTTGACTTACTCTACTTGTGTATGACTTATTTGTTGAGAGTGTTGCTTATAAGATATAAAAGGATGAGGCTAAGGACTTGAGCCCATGGGTGGTATTGACATTGTTAATAACTTTGAAGTGAATGCACTTTATTATTGTACTGAATTGTATGGTTGTCATGTGTTGTTCCTCGGGGGCGGCGGGGGTAGGGGAGGGGGGAGGAGGGTGATCTTTTATAAAACAGGAGAAAGGCATGCTTACAAAACAGGAGAACACTGGTGGTGATCTTTTACAAAACAGGAGAAAGGCATGCTCTCCTATGATCATAAATTTATGGAGAGAGTTGTGCCGACTCTCCACCATACATTATGTACGGGTTTTCTTTTTTTTTTTTCCTTCCCCCTCTTTCTCATCCTTGTGCATGAATTCTAACGAGCACCTTCTTCTCATGCATGTTTATATTACTTTAGTTTTTCCCACCAAACCTAATAATCCTTTTTTCTTCCCCTAGAGTGTGTGAATTCCAAAGAGACGTCATACTTTGAAAGAATATATTCTTCAAAAGGTATACATACCACCACATGTTACCTATGTTATAATTTGAAATTGATGTTTAGAAAAAATAATAGTTTGTAGATGCACATGTTGATAGGCTTTATGTTTGATCACTTTGTGTAGCATCAAATTTGGTTCAAAATAACATTTTCTTGACTTACTCTACTTGTGTATGTCTTGTTGGAACTTGGAATTTGATTTGTTGAGAGTGTTGCTTATAAGATATAAAAGGATGAGGCTAAGGACTTGAGCCCATGGGTGGTATTGACATTGTTAATAACTTTGAAGTGAATGCACTTTATTGTTGTACTGAATTGTATGGTTGTCATGTGTTGTGCCTCGGCGGGAGGGGGGGGGAGGGGGCGGGGGGGTCACCTTATAAATTTTAGTGTATCATGTGCATTCAAAAGGAGGGGTATTTTAATTCAACTTTTTTAAAAATTTTAAGAGAATTACAATAACAAGATGGATTTCTTAATCAACTTTAGAAAAAAATCACTTAGTTCATAAGTAAAGAGGGGTGGTTTTATTGGGGGAAAATTTTTATTTGAGGGGTTTTTTAAATACCGATTGAACACGCGTGATACCTAGGGTTTCTTAGTAGTGCACCCCTTGAGTGTTGTGCTCTTTATAGCTTCTTATTTTCACCTAGAGATTGTGATAGTGCATGCTTGGAGGTTGGGTATCATGTGCTGCATAAAGTAGATATTCAATATGATTACATGCTCACCTTTGAGGATATGCCCTAATATGAAGATTGAGTGCTTGACATATTGGTGCGCTATCATATAAAATGGGGATTTATTTGTGCTTCTAATGTGTCTGAATTGAAAAAACTTTTGTGTGTGTTTGTGGACCTAACCCATGTGCCTAGGTGTTCAAAATCAAAGAGTTGCAAGATTCAAGAGAATTATGTCTAAAATTTTATTCGCTGAAGAACATGTTGTGAACCCATGTTGTTATTTGTGGTTTGGCCTCCGAATGGAGTTTTACCGAATGCCACTTGTTTTTTGTATTTTTTATTACCTTTTTCTTGAAAAGAACATCATCGAAAATATCTTTTCTAGAGAAACTTCTTTTTTGTTGATTTTTGATCTTGTTGAATCATGCCTAGTCGTGTACTTGAGTCCATAGGAGTATGGGCAAGAATTCAATTTGAGTTCATATGTTGATTTTCATTTGCCAAAAGCACTCCATCATTTTGAATGATGGATTGTTAAATTGTGTTACATCCATCAATTATGCTTGCCTCTACTGATTTTTATGTCTTTGTCGTCTCGTTGATGCATGTAGCTTTGTATATTTTATGCTTTGGATACCTTGGGTTTGATTCTTTTGTGTTGCAAGTAGTCCATGTGTACTTGGATTGGATGGAGCGCATTTGTTGAGGAGCTTTTGTATTGGATAGCTTCATGCTTGGTGTGTGCCCCATTCCTGTGGACATAGAGTAACTTTCTACATGTTCTGCACATTGTTATTTAGGTACCCATATTTCCATTAGCTTATTTCATGATCTATCAATAGGTGCAAGTTTTCTTGGAGCAGGGGGTTCTCATCTTTCTTGCTGCATCTTTTGGGGATCCATGCTCACCTTAATCTTCTATCCAAGCATTGATGTCTCTTGGGTACAACAATGCATGTCTTTCTTTTGTATTGAGATAGATTTTGTCCTTGGTTGTTTCCATTGCACCCAACTATATGGAGTGGAATGCTCATCGTTTTGCTTTGCAAGGCATGAAGTAAGTTTGTTCTTTTGATATGTTCCTCCTATAGTTGTTGCTTGAGTTGTGTCAACTCTTGTTGCCAAGTATTCTGAATTCATGCATTAGTTGAACATGCTCTTGAAAAACAGACTTGAGTTGTTGCAAATCTTGTGGTGGGCATGTTCCTTCTTGTTTTCCCCTTGTGAATGTGTCGAGAACTGGCCCTCAAGGATTTTAACAAAATAGCAGATTCAACTGTAATTGTCCTTGGGAATAAAATAGGAGATTCAATTGTGATTGTCAAGAACTGGCTCAAGGATTTTGATAAAATAGCAGATTCAATTTTTGTACCATTGTAATTGTCCTTGGGAAATTCTCTACTACATGGCCAACATGTAATTACTCTTCCATGGTTGGCATCCATATTTGAGACCTATCACATAGGATGCTTTGTACATCCTTTTCATGTAGAAGTGTTGCACTTGAAGAGCCCTGGTGACCAAGTTGCTTTGGTTTCACATCACGGGATGGGCATATGTTACAACCTTCTGGTGCCATCCTTTGGATTTCTTACTCCTTGGTGAAATCTAATTTTGTGAGGACTGGCTCGAGGTCATCAATTTATTGTATATTCACATTAACTTTCTTGGCTCTCTTTGTTCTTCCTTTTTTCTTGTTGGGTGACTTTCCATTAGCACATGTTAGTGACAAGTGGTTCCTTTGAAACCATTGTCAAATTATCATCATTATTGTGTAATGCATTTGATGATTCTGTAAGCATTTCCCTATGTGTATCAATGAATTTAGAGATGGTTTCACTTGTGTCACTACTTGATTTGGAAACCTTCCTTTCTAATATCGGTTGCCCAATCCTTCTCAACTGATTCTTCAATCATCATTGTGGCATCATATACCTATGTTATAGTTTTACAACTATAGTGATCCAATTGCTCTTTAACTTCTTCATGCAATCCCTTGACAAAAATTTTGAATAAAGGGTGCTCTATTAATGACAGATTTCTCTTTGTAACATTATGTTTTAGCTTGTAGAAATATTCTGTCATAGTATCTCGATTCTTTTGAACTACCCTTGTTAATCTCACTTTATGAATCCCTGTTGTCTGATCTTTCATGATTGCCAAAATTTGTGGATGACGCTTATGATTGAGATCCATCATTTCTCCATTAGCATATCAAAATATCTTGTCATAGCATGGGCCATGAACTTTGTATTTCCATATTCATCTAGAGGTACCAATCAAATGGCTCTCCTATGAGAGCTTGTGGAAACAAGTTTAAACAATCTTCGTCTTTCCATGAGGTGCCTCCTAACCATTTTTTCTCAAATAAAGCACTAAATTCTTCGGGATTACCTCTTCTGGAGAATGCAAGTGGATCATGTTGCATGCCAGCTTCTTGTGGGATTGACTCCAAGTGATCCATTCTATTATTGGTATACATGTCAATTGTATTTGGGTAGTCCTGTGGAAGTTGATTCCATATGGGTTCCATTGTGGGATGCTGCATTTCACCACTTGATGATGTCCTTTTTGAACAATGCCAATTTGTTGATGATGTGTTTCCCGTTGCATAATATTTTGACAAAATTTGCCAATCATCTTTAGAATTTCTATAGAAATATTTTTGTGAATGTCTAATCGCGTTGCTCAAGACTGCATTTGTTGAAGTTATGATGATTTTTCTACCTCAAAATGGAGCAATGATTGGCCTTGGAAATGATGTCAAAACTTAGGCCAAAATTAGTGGAAAACTTCTACAAAACGTGCTCTTTCAAAATGTGAAAGGTGGGCTTAAACAAGGTCCAATTTGGTCTTCAATTGAGCTAGTCATGGCTCGTCAAAGTAAGGGTGAAAATTAGTAGTTAGAGGGATCCAAGATAGGTTTGAACATACCCTAAGGACCTTAACTCACCAAATATAGTTAGACTAACTAGTTTGAGTTAGTTTAGTTAGGTTGAATGAGCTATAGCTACAATGATTTGCCTAAGCTTAGTTGTGTGCCTTTTCAAAAGTGGAGTGGATCTCAAGGGCACGAAATGCCGTCGAGAGTCACAAAAAACAAAGTGAGGGCATTGATGAGGGTCGGCAAGGTAGTGGATTGCACGGTGCCCATAGGCATTTTTGTGATTCAGTGTGGTGCACAAGGATACATCGCCTGTGATTACATGGCGGTGGTGCACGAGGGATCGTTAATGGCTAGTTAGCGATGGATGGGTGGCGGTGCCACTGTTGTAGCCAATAGTGGTTGATGGATGGCATGGTACCCTATGGTGGAGTTGGTGGTGGTGGGTGCCTCGATACACTAACTAGTGGCAGGTAAGGGGCGCAGGGCTCATGGGAGAGCAGTGGCTTCAAAGAGTGATGGGGCAAAAATGTTTGGCGACACCAGGGGGTCATGGATGTGTGCACACGCAACACATGCAATCGTGTGGCTAGCACTTTCAGTTCAATCGTAGCCGCATGTACTGTCGCTTGGTAGGCATGGCGGGCACCATTGATGCACGTGCTATGCACATCATCGCTTGGTTGGTAGCACATGCCATGCGTGTCCCCATATTGCGAGTGTTGTGGCCATAACCCCCATGTAGTAGGCACCATCGGCGCACACACCACGAGTGCCACCATGTGGCGAGCACTACCACATAGACGTCTCGAGTGCCACCGAGGGGCAGGGTTGTAGAGACCAAGAGAGGAAGGGAGGGGGGTGAGACGAGAGAGAGAGAGAGAGAGAGAGAGAGAGAGAGAGAGAGAGAGAGAGAGAGAGAGTTTCTTGTACATCCTCAAATTCCACTAGCAAAGTATCGAGAATCCTATTTGAAGAAGGGCCACCCTCAATGCCTTCCTAATCTGAGACAGCAATCCATCCATGCGAGCTAAACTAGCAGAGTGCTACATATCCCATTTTATTTTCTTATCAATAATGCTATGAGAAGTACATCTAAGCTTGCACAGGGGTCCATGATACCTACTCTATGTGCTCTCCAAGTGGAAGAAATCATATGACAGAACCTTTTGCATCAAAGAAACTTCTTATTATACTAGAAAGGTATATCTAAGGATATGCCCACCCCTCTAGGTATCGAAAACCTATAGATAACTTGGACATTATTAAAGAGATAAGAAGATAAGAGATACCCTTCTCCCATGGGAGGTCATTCACCATCTCTCATCAAAGGAGTAGAATCAATCAATCCTAATCTTTCATTATTCCAAGAGACCACCCAAGCCCTCAGGATCAAAGTCAACAAGACCCCACTCTAGCACTAACAGTTCCCACCACTCTTAATCCAAACTTGACAAAACCTTACCAGTATGATACCTATCCTCAACACTCGTAGTCATATTCTCATCACCACGCAGTAACCACTCACCCTTGGGCAACTTCTCAAGCAATAGTCTCCAACACTTGCCCCCTCTCCATCATGTTATTGGTGGCATACACACTCGCAACACTAGACTCAAAATCAACTACTCACAACTCTTTTGCAATTAGATAGCCCCTAAGTTTCTAAACACTTCTTTAGCTTTCCAAGAACCTTCGTCTGAGACCGTGTATCTGCACTACCCTGTGAAGGACAGTTAATAAAAATTTTCAAAATCCATTTAACAAATTGCAAACCAAACTCCATCACCATCGTCGCATTTAAGGACTTGGAGAACAATATATTATGTGTTTTCTTCAAAGCATGTCTCACAGCATTAAAAGTTCATTTTGAGGCCCTGTAAGAAATCCACAATTTCTTCTTTTTTATTTCCTCCAAAATGTGCAAAATCAATAAAATGCTCAATAAATTATGTATGGTAATTGTAAATGTGTCAAAGGATAGACGAATAAAGATATTATTCCATATTCAACACTAATTCTAACAAGATTTTGCATTCAATGCTCCAATGTGTCTCCTCTCTTCGTGCCATATTTTACATCTGTTTGGACAATGTGTTTAGCTCCTTTGTTAAGAGCACATAACCAATCTCAACATATCTTTGTTTTTTAAACTTTTCAAAGCTTACTACCATCATAAACACTTCATTTTATCAAGACATGATGAGATTGCAAAGCAATTAGACAACATTGCTAAAAAGATGGCAAAGTGCAACCACACCACTATAGAACAATCCAATGAGAGACGACTCCACCATCTCCATATTGATTTAGAAGAACAATATGCGTATGTGCAAAATGACAAAATGTTCCACACATAGGTGTCGTACAAAGAGAGAACATGAGGAGACAAGGCTTACACCATATCGACGTATGGTGTAATGGAGGCATTTATCAGAAACATCTCATCATAAACTCTACTCCTCAAATTTTTAATCCGACAACATTGCTTAGGAAATAGACTCAGAAATATAAACATTTGCAACATTGCATAGTTAAAAGTTGGCAATGGTGGATGAAAACGCAGAGTTCCAGAAGCAAGGTAAATTTTCCTTTGCTTTTGCTATTTTGAATGCAACACAACGAAAATGTTCAATATTGTTGTGATAATGGTGATCGAGCATAGAAAAACTCGTGTATGGGTGCTTTGTTCTAGAAAAATCTTGGAGCCTGAAAAGGAGAATGTTGATCCGAATGCCCTTCTAGTGACACAAATGAAAGTTTTACAATCAACTACTATTACAAAAAGTATGTTAGAGAAAAAACTTAAAATCATCAAATGCAATGTTGTGCAACAGTCCGTAGACAGCAACAAAGTTGATGTGAACTTTTTTTTTTTTCCAAAGCAAGGAACCTTCTATTAATGCTTGAAAGATTTCATACAAGACAGCACCCCCGAAGGTGTTTATGGAAAAAACTGAAAAAGGCTAAAAGAAAGAAACCGGCCTATTCCAGAGAAACCCAATTCACTGCTTAGGGGATCTCTAGAACTGGGGCTAACAGCCAAGATGGGGGACTATACAACCAGCGAATCCCTCGTGGGGTGGAGATATAGAAAACTCCTGTAGGCCAAGCCTTGCAGAAACGAGCATGCCTCTCGATAGTCATCCTAGAGCGTGGAGTCCCACACTCCCAGGTGGACCGTAGAGTGTAAATGATATCCTGCCAGATGGCAACTAGGGTAGCCGAGGATGGAACCGAGTGCTCACCCATCACAAGACTACAGCGAGCCACCCAAATCTTCCAAGCCGTGATGCTGGCTAGGAGGAGCTAGGCAATCAGGAGGGACTGCCTCGTGGAGTGCAATCAGTTCTCATCAATCTGAAATGCATGTCCTCCCTCTATCAACCAAGCCACCATCCCCCAGGTGTAGTCTCTATGAAGACTCTACATACGTGTCATGATCCTGAGGGCTCCCATCTAGATCCTTGTTGTGCTACGACAACTCGACAAGCAGTGTGGGATAGTCTCCAGGATACCCTCGGAGCAACAACGGCACTGCCCCTCCACTCACATCTGCTCCAACCACGGTCCGATGGGCAAGCCTCCGTGGGCGGCCAACTAGAAGAAGTATGAAATCTTCCTCGGCAAGCTGGACCACAACCGTGCCCAAAACCTGAACCGAACATCCCGGGGCACTCGATGGTCCACCTTGACGAGTCCATCTAAAGCCTCCTGCCAATCTGTGTGGTGCAAGAAAAGAAGGGCCCCTCTCCACTGGCTCAGCTAGGCTACCCCTAGAGGGCCAGAACCACTCTCCCGGATCCCACTAGACCTCCCTCAGGGGTCTACACTCCCACAGCCAAAGGCACCATCTAGACGCATCCTACTCTGAGATACTGGGAGGGTCAATATGCCACTCCTTCCCCAAACGTCCCACCACTCTGATCATCTTCCAGTGAATCCCATCAAGACTCCCATCCATCTCAGGGTCTCTATTAGTGAGTGGCTAAAGTAGGCCTCTAGGTCCTACACAGAAGAAGCCGGGGTGCGTGTTGCCTCGCTGCATCAACATCCTCAAAGGAACACTAGTACAGGAAAGCTGCCCCAACATCTGTTGTCTCTCCAAACGTGAAGTCCTTCCCACCAAGACTCAGAAATGGCTAAGTCAATCTCACCCATCCACTGCCCTGGCCCTCGCAGATGCGTTAGGGCATCAAGCCTCGCCTTTGTCTCCATAAGTAATCTGCTCCAACAGCCAAAGGACCCTGCTGGACCACTATCCCACTGTGCCCAACCTATGTGAGTCCGCTATCCAAGCATACATCCCTTCTGATCTCTGGGTGCCATAGAAGGGGCTGGTGCTCAAACTCCTCTCTTCATTTGGGCTGAGCACGGATGAGACCCCTTCCAGACCCTGTGAAGGCTCCTCATCAAGGGGGAGCGCTTCCCCCCGTAAGGGGGGCCTCTGAGAAAATCCATCTATGTGAAGGCTACCCCACTTTTCCCTAGTGCGTGGGGTGTTCCATAGAAGCCCTCACCTGTAAGAGGAGCTTCCAAGGCTCTGCACTTGGGGTGAGGCCATGAACCACCAACTTGCCCAAAAGGGCTCTACTTTGCATCTCCGGATCAATGATACCCAAGCCTCCCAGTGCCTGTGGCATGCTGTGAATTGGGCATGTGCATGAATCTGCTGAGCTGAGATACTGCATACTGCAAGTCAGGTCTGGTGTGACATAAATAAATAAGGCATCCAACAGCCTGCTGATAAAGAGTGATATCACATGGTGGGCTCCCATCATCATGAAGTATGAGGTCGTTCCACGTGACACACTACCTATCAATCTCTTCCTCTGAAGAGGGCGGGATTCTCCAAAAATTACGATTGGTTTTATTGCTCCTGTCCCCACACTGACTCTTACCATGGTGTCATGATTTTGGATTGTTAGTCTATCACTTCCCCAATCATGGAGGGCTGATGCTTCATGCAACCAAGGACGTCCAACAAGATTTGATAGGATTTCTTGGGAAGATCCAAGATTGTGAATGGAAGAGAAAAGTAGACTCTTGCGACTTTTGTTGACATGCCATTCACTATTCCCAAGGGCTTTGCATGTGAATTGTCGGCAAGGCATTTGTTGAAATTAGCCTTTTGCATTTGTGAGAGACCCCATTCATCATAGAGCTCCTCCTTGGATAGGACATTCACACCTGCGCCACCATCCACTATGGCTTGGACTTCATCATATGCCTTATGGATCAAAGGCACAGTTATGTTGCGTATGTCATCCCTCTCACCCATCCACACAGGGATATCTTCTATGTCTTCCAAAGGTGGAGGAGGATTTGCTAGTTCCATCCATCCTTTGAAGCACTCCCAGAGGTTGGGACAATTCCGTAAGAGGATTCCAATGGGAATTGACACAGGGCAACTTAGAATGCACCTTAGTGGCAAACCAGGTCCTTCTTGCCACGGCATGGTATATCGCCTCCTGTTGGTGCTTTCATAGAGGATGCATTGGGTAGCTCTGATGGTTGGTGCGAAACTTCCTTTGGGCAGGTTCAGACGGCACGAGGAACACTAGGGCTCGAGTAGCTTGGCAGACGGTGAGCTAGGGAGATTTTGGCCGAGCTCCAATAGAGAAGCTTGCACCGAACACTCTCAAGGACCGGGGCAATCCGCTGCTCTGCTGTAATGTCAATACCCACTTGGCATCTGAGGTATCTCACTGTCTGGCCCCGTGGTATCCATCTAAAGCCAACGTCACTCCCCCACTCACGGATCTCCTGTGTCTCCTCAAAACTTGTAAAGAAACCTATAGATTTCGTCCAGTTGATCCGTGCCCCCGAGGCCTCACAGTAAATAGCCAGGGCGTCCCTGACTCTCTCCAAGCAGACTTGTTGTGGTGCCCTCAACATACAAGGCCGTGTCATCTGCAAACTCCGAGTCAAGTAGATCCTCCTCCTGTCTGCTGATTGGGAGCCTCAACCCTGTGAGACCCACCACTTAAGATCTCAAATAGTAGCCCAAAGCCTCTACCACAAACAAGAAGAGGAAGGGAGCGAGTGGGCAGCCCTGGCGGTCCGAGTGAGAGAGAGAGAGAGAGGAAAGGCCTCTCCCATGTGCCCTCTGACTAGAGCTCCCTGCATATAGTGGTGAAACTCCTCTAACCCATCTGTCTGAGAAACCCAATCTCCTCGTAGTGCCCTCTAGGAAGGACCACTCCACCCTGTCGTAGGCCTTCTCAAAGTCCAAGAGAAGGACGACCATCGGCTGTGACTCCTCCCTAGACCAATCCACTACCTCCGAGAACGTGAAGATGTTGTCCAGGATGCTGCGCTCCTGGACAAACTCAGTCTGTGTGTCATGGATAATGTCCATAAGATGGGACCGTAACCCCACAAACTCAAGACCTTGGCGAGGATCTTGTATGCAGTATTAAGTTGAGTGATCGGCCTCCACTGTTGGATGCCTGACCTATCTCCCAGGATGCTATGCTCCTGGACAAACCCAGTTTGTGTCATGGATGATGTCCATAAGATGGGGCCGTAACCGCAAACTCAAGACCTTGGCGAGGATCTTGTATGTAGTATCAAGCAAAGTGATCGGCCTCCATTGTCAGATGCCTAACCTATCTCCCCCTTTCGGGATCAAACAAATCCACCCCCTGCTCAAGGACTGAGGGTGAAGGCCTGTGTCAAAAAAATCTCCTGGCAAGCTAAACGGAAAGGGGTGGAGATAATCTCCAAGAAATTCTAGAAGAAGGCTGGAGTCAAGCCGTCCTCACCTAGGCACTTCTGGGTCGGGAGAGCCTTAAGGGCTTCCCAGAGCTCCTCATCTGTGAAAGGCTCCTCAAGTCTGCTGCACAAATCCTATGAGACTACTGTCAGAATGTGATCCCAAACTAGCTCTTGGGCCACAAGACTAGTTGGGGTCATCCTCTCTGTGGGAAAGAGCTGGCTGTGAAAATCGGTGGTCATGTCCAGAATCTCCTGTGGGTCAATGTGCATGATGCCCTGCGAGTCTCGGAGACACTGCAACTGTGCGCCTGCTGATTGGGGCCCAGTGGTCTGAAAGAACTGCTTCGTTATCATGTCCCCTTGTTGCACCCATCGGGCTCGGGAGGAGTGATAGAACTCATCCTACCGCAACTCTGTGTCCTGAAGCTCGAGACAAGCGCTCTTGAATTCGTCACTAAGCCACTGAGAACCTGGGTCCTACTCCCTGAGCCTCCCAATGGAGGCGAGGTCTCTCCTTAAAGCCCACTCACACTCCTAAAGGATCCTCCTCCACCTAAGGGCGTGAGCCTCTAGCTCCTCACTACTCCTCTATATCACATCAACCACCCACGTAGCCTAGCCCTCGCATGGTGTCATCCTTAACTGCTCCCAAATCACTGCCATGACCTGTTGGATCTCCTCGTCCTACAGGAGGTCCTCTGAAATGCGGACCCCCTTCTGGGGGAGACCTCGATGGGGGCTGATCCAAGTGAAGTACCACTAGAGAGTGGTCTAACATCGTGGTACCTGCCAAAATCCCAATAGATCCGCCTCTGTGTAGTGCCCAATCCCCAACATACAAACGGTCTAGTCTCTCTAGCAATCCATCGTGTCTCCTCTGTCCAAAGGAGTAGAGAAGGTTGCCAGGTGTCCTGCTGAAATCTAGCTCTCTCCACGGGTCTCTGCCACTGATCATGAAAATGAACTGCTCCCAGGTGCTACGCTCTACTGCTAGCATCTCAGAGAACGAGGCACTGCCCTGCTTGTCTTCCCCAAACTCTAGGTTGTTGAAGTCACCTCCAACAATCCAGGAGTCTACATCGGGAAGACACTCTTACAGCCCCCTCCAAAATGCCGGGCGGTGCTGTCTATATGCTAGGGCATACACGTTCAGGATCCCAATCCTGGACTCTCCCATCCGAACTCCCATCCAAACTGCCCGTCCTAGAATGAGCTCGCCCTGATTGTAGACCTCTGAAGCCAAAGTTTGTGAGACTCAGATGCAGACCCCTCCGCTCCATCCTACTGCGGGAGACCACTCCTCTGGACCACTCCCTAAGAGAAGGTGATGACGTTGTCTAATGTCTGCGGTTGAAAACATGTGCTTCTGAATCATAAGTATGTCCACTGCCCTCTGCGATTCCTGCAGGGAGTATTAGGTACTGCAGTTGGGTATGAACACAATCGTGGAGCCCGTGTACGTTCCAACTCACTATGGTCCAGCTCATGAGGACGGGAGAGTCAGGAACAAGGCTCTCCTTTGAGTGGGTGCCTATCCCAGAAAGACTACCTTGTGTGACTTTGCCGAGGGTTTGAAGGGCGAGTAGTCGGTGTCTGTGCTGCGCCGTACTAGGGTGGATACTGGCTCAATATTGATCTTCCGTGCCCACTTCAACATGAAGGAGGCTTCCACCCCGAATAGCTCCACACACTTCTGGAGGGGCCAGAATTATGCCTGCTCCACCTTTGCCTCCACCGACAATCTGATAACTCCTGTCACCAAACACCACACCGACTCCTCGCGCGTGAAGCTCAACTGAAAGTTCACCTCCGCGCCATGGGCATACCAAAGGTCTAGTCCCTATGGCCCCATCCACTCATCCATCATGAGTGTAATCTGATTTTCCAAAATAGCATCGAACACCTCCTGGGACCACTTCTCCAACCCTGTGGAGGCAAACTAAAATCTCCAAACGAGGTGTGTCTAAGATCCCACTGCACTAATCAAACCCCCCTTCCAGGGCTGAAGGACCATGAGCGTTACCTCCAGTGGTAGAGGTTATGAGTCCGAAATTTCCAGATAGTTCCAGGGTCCTAACGTCTAGAACTCCCACGGTAAGGGACGCCCAGGCTGGAGGTTGGGAGCTGCTGACCGAGAGGACGAGCCTCGTTCCTCAAGATCCCTCCCTGAACGGACCTGCTGCTACTGTGATGAGGAAGAAGAACGGGGTGTCATCGTTCCCTTGCCTGCTGGCAAGGATGTCAAAGCGAAAGAACCTACTGCTGAGGTGGAGAGCGGGACGGCGGGAGAGGGAGGGGTAGGGACACGGGGGGCAGAGGGAGGGGGGCGGGTGGTGAGAGTGACCATAGAAGGGGGGGGCTGAGGGGGGGGGAGGGGGCAGGGGGAACCCTGGAGGGGGAGGGGGAGGTAGAAAGGAAGAGGGGGAGGGGGAGGGGGAGGGGGAGGAGGAGGAATAAGGACGACCTTAGGTCAGGCTCGTCGGGGTTCTGGATCGGCTCCTTCGTGTCAGTCGTCGGGCTAGCATCTGCGGCTTCCACCGTCGATGTATCTGAAGCTCCTGGGGCTCGCTACTGCTGCAAGGGTGGGTAAGGAGGCTGAACCTCTGAAGCTGGAGGATCGTCTAGATGGGCGGTGGCCCCTGTCGCTAGGGGAGGTGGCTCCTGTTGTTCCTTCTTCGAGGCCTCTCAGTCAACCCTGTCCCTCTCTTTGTGATTGGCCCTTTGCCTGCGATGCTTGCGGGCCTGCTTGCTTGGTTTCTTTTTCTTTTTCACCTGGGTCCAGTCCCCTTTTGAGGGATTAAACCATGGGGTCTGAAACTCCTTTTGCTCTTGCCTGAGAGGACGTTGGACTCGGACCTGCTGACTCTGTCTACTCTATAGGGGAGGGGGGGGAGGCGCATAAGGAAGGCCACGGGGGCAATCTCTGGCGAGGTGACTCATCTGTCTGCACCGAAGACACCGGCCTGGTAACCCGAAAATCTCCACCCTCTGGCAGAGTGTGCCCCCTTCAAGGGTCTCGGGAAGGATCAACTCTGGGAGGGACTCTAGGCTCTCAACCACCAATCTGATCCTGGGGACTCCATCATCTGCTAGAACTGAGGCGGCCAACTCTAGCGGGGACTTGAGCACTGCGCTAAATGCCCGACCAATGGAAGGGAGGATGGCTCCCCCTGGGAAGTGGAGTGTAACCAGAAAATGTGGAACATGGTGTGTCCATGTCCTCCACTATGAACCCATAATACCAAGGAAAGAGGTAAACAAGATGCAGGCCAAGGAGGATGGGGCTCTGCTCCACAAGTGTCGAGGAAGTGTCGGAGGAGCTCAGCTGGATGAGGAAAACGCCTCTTCCATCGATGGTGACCTCCTGGACGTGGTCTCCCTCTAATGCCAAGGTCGCCTAGATCCACTCTCGCACCTGTCTCCATGTAGGCGTGAGGCCCACAATTCTGCCCCCAAGCGCCTTGTCCTAGAGGGACTGAACTGCCTGCTGTACCTGTTTCTTATCAACTGGGGAAAGAAGAACCTTAACGGCTGTGGGATTCAAGGGTGCTGCCATGGAGCCCCTCTTGCGAGTCACTACCAAGATCCTCTTCCTTCTAACAAACATGAATACTCCTGCTGCTGGTAAAGAAAGGACAATGCGGGAGGGCAAAGGCTAATAAGGCGGAAGAAAGGGAGAAGCGGAGGGGGGGGGATCAAGAAGCAGCGGGGGGGACGGGGGGGCCCTTTAGAATTGTGGAAGGTAACAAGTCTACTCAACCATTAAGTGGATGATTATATTGGACATTGTTTGCAATTGAAGGGGTATATGAAGGTCACAAGGGTAGCACTATGCATAATCCTTCGAACAAATTTTTTGTCAATCTTCAATGATTATAAAGGAGACTGGCTGAACTTTATGGTATCACATTTATAGAGTGCCAAGGGCGTCTCATATTTGTTATAAAGTTAGATGAATGTGAAATTGTAGAGGCGAAAAATGTTGAAAGAGTGACCATCACACTAATGAATAGAACTCTTGATCCATCGATTACAAAATCAAACTCAAAGCACTTCAGTGTGCAATCAGAAAATCACATTTGGTGGCGGCGCTCATTTGAGGCAAGCACAGACTCGAAATTCAAATGGTTTTCCATAAGTATAATATATTGATGTGGATTCCTAAACTCCACAACTCAAACAGACTCAGGTTTGAGACAGAGCCACCAAATTCATGACAAGGTATTCCACCACACATAAATACTAGAATGACATATGGCAAGGGACCTCAAGACCCTCAAGTGTATGTTCAACATAAGCAAAGGAGGCAATTCTAAATCTCTGTGCCTTTATTGCAAGGAGCCAGCACATGTCATGGATCCTAAATGGTGGAGGAAAGCACCTAATAGAGATAAGATTGATCCAGAGTTCAAAGCCGTCCTTGACATCCCTTTGTGCGATGTACATATATGCACATGATATGGCTATGTAGCATAAAGCCTCAATTCATATTATATTGAGAGCTTTTAATTGCGAATGAATGAAAATCTGCAAGAGGAATAAACACAAAATGGGGTTGGAGATAACCCACAAGGTTTTAGGGATAAAACGAGGTTGTAGGGTTCCAAAATGGGTTGAGGCTAGAAATGGGTGTAGCAAGAAAGGGTAGGAACAGAGAAATAGATCTCTATCACCAACTTGAGGTATAGGATTCAAAAAAGACATCATTTATATTTTTTGAAATTCCCTAAATATTCCACCCTCGAGATTCCATCTAAGGGTGTTTTCACCCAAATTCTTGGCATTTATTGGGATCAAGAATAGAGCTAGGTGGTCTACTTAATCTATTGTGTCCCTAGGGTGTTTGTATGGGATAATCCTCATCCTTGAATTGATCTTTGGACTATGAGTTCATCTCCGGTTCTTTTATCTTTTCTTTTTCTATGAATGCTAACTGCTCCGTCACTTGGAATGGTTAATACTTCTTGAGTGTCATTTAAACTTTGAAGATCAAATTGAAAATAGTAACTGTGACACACGCACTCTTTCCAAATCTTGACATGGCTTTCAAATTTAAAATTTTTGTTCAACTACTTGATGCCTTTCTTGGACAATCTTCTATATTGCTCCTCCAAGCTTAGGCTACAAAAGATTTTTGCCATTCAATATTCTCTATTGCTCCTCCAAGCTAAGGCTACAAAAGATTTTTGCCATTTGTTGTATTTTCTCAAGAGTTTTTGGTTTTCTATTGAGTTGTAAGCAATCTCCCCATCTCTTTATACCTATAATTAATAGAGTTGAGCTACATGGGTTCATGGTACCATATTTGATGTTGTCTTGAGCATCATTTCTCTATACTAGTTCTACTATAAGGATAAGAGAAGCATTGATACAATTGTTGGCGCCCAAAAAAACCTCTTGCCTGCTAACAGAGTGTTTGTCCCCCGCTATCCCCAAAAAAAAAAAAAACATACTTCTCTAACCTATTGCAAAAAGCTCTTTTAGCAAGGATACCCATCTTAGACCAGCACCTCAAATCTTCTCCCGTTATTTGCATTGTTAAAAAAAATTCCTCCCAAGCAATATGCTTTTCCTTTCTATTTCACCCTTTCTACATAAAACCATGTATTTATTTGCCCACACTAGGATTAACCATTTAACTTGGTTCTCAATAGCTCACCGCGTAGAGCAATAGAATCAATGGTGACAATTCTTTTAGTATTTTGATAACCTTCACAAATACATGTTGCTACATATTTAAAAGCAAGGCTCTTGAAACTCTTTGCACTAGTGACAAAACATTTAAACTTTTAGCCTCATAAAGAGAGTAGACGGATACACAAGTTTACACAAGTTAACTACTTTATTTGAGCTCTTATTTGAGCAATACAAAAAACGAGGATAGAATATGAAGAGAAGAAAGCATGTGCAAGTTTTCCTAATTGGAATTATCTATAACGAAGTGAGGCAATAGGGCAAGTTAAAAAGCATAATAACCAAGGTATCAAACCAAAAAGCATAATAACCAAGGTATCAAACCAAAAAGCAGTTTGAGCACAAGTAATCACTCGACCTGAGGACTAAGCTAACAAGACAATCCGGCCTTACATTCAGATTCATTATATATAATATTATGATTCGCACCCATTTCAATCATGTTCAATATTGATTCATATCTCCACTCAAAGACCAAAAAGCAGCTTTCAAAGACAAGACTAAGCTAACTATGCAACTAAGAGCATTCAAATCAACATATATGATATTAAGATTAGCACTTTGCGAGCATATTTAAATCATGTTCAATTTTGATTCATATCAATTGATACTTCCAATATTACATTGACACATTGGGTAGTGCCAGGAATACTCTCTCTCTCTACAAATTTATGGGCCCTTTGCTTGCATCATGACATGATGCATGGGAAAAAATTTGTTGTGCCTCGTAATGCTTAGGTTTAACATCAACTAATCCATTCCAAACTCCCAAAACATAAATATTGAAAAACAGAAGCATTTATTTACGTCCCCCCCCCCCCCCCCCAAAAAAAAAGGGGTTTGGAGGGAGGGGGCAGGGGCCGGGGGGGGGGAGGGGGGGGGGGGGGGGGGGGGGGGGGGTGGGTTCTTGACTAGTCATAGCAGAAACACAACTCTCTTTAGAAGATCGTCCATATAATGTCATGAGCACCAACAATCTTTTTTCATTGTCAAACTTCCGCTTACGAACAATTTTCAGTTTAAATGCTTTCCATTGCTAGTTTGTTTGTTTCATTAAAAACAGTAAATGAGGCATGCTCAAGAATCCAGGACAATGCTTAGGACTAAGCAATTAAGATTTTGACAACTAAGGCTTATGAAGATTCCACTCTGATCTGTGCCAATGACAAAAAAAGAAATTGCAATCTTTTGCTTTGCAAAACCAAGGTTTATTAAGCGAAAACACAAAGGATACCTTAAGTCACAGGCAGCACACCAAAAGGACTTGCTGTAAGTTGGGTGCCTGTGGGGCTCACTTAATCATAAACAGGATAGTTTACATCTTAAGACAGAAACCCTATAAATTTTGACGGGGTAATTTGAATGCCACAGAGTACTAACAGTTCTGTCTTGAGCAAGGCGCATGTAAGTGGAGTCCCTGAGGTAAACTGATACATACATCAAACTAGCAAGGGCCTGTTTGCTAAAATAGCTGGAGGGGATACGGAAGACAGCAATGAAGCCACAGTTACAATCACAAAATAAAAATGTACACCTTTGTAAGACTCGAATATATCCAATCATACAAATTTGGGATTACACTCTACGTGAGCTTGGTCGTGCTGTTCAGCTCCTGAATCCACATGTCCCCTACTTGACATCCTTAGCCTAAAAGTTTTCCCCATCTTTTAAACAGCAGCACATGCATGCTATGCTCATATAGAAATGATGGATAATACACAGAAGCCTCTCAGGAAAAAAAAAAACGTCTCACTCAGAATGGAACCAACCATACAAACCTTCTTTCCATAGGTCCATTAACTCAAGTGTATTATAAAATATTACAACTTCTCAGTTCTCCAGTTATAATCAGCGAAGGCTAAGAAATCAGTAAAGTTAACTGCTCGGCGTATATGCACTTGATGCTCAAAAGAGGAGCAGGATCAGCAATAGCAGAAGACTCTCACGTTCCCTTATAAACTATCCCAGTTCTAAATGCAAAGTTAAGTGTACACTGTGCAACACACAACAATTACCAAACAAGCCATGCAGAAGAGCTTCTTCAACAGTTGTAAGGCTCAGGCAAGATCACAGTGTACCCACAATTGAGTCAGTAGCAATATATGGTCAATAGACAACAGCAAGCACAGGTGCGCACTGTGAGAGCATGACCAACCTTTCAAGACTGATGATGTCATCAAAGAAGGCACCATGCAGTCACATGTCAAAACAGATATAC
This sequence comes from Dipteris shenzhenensis, assembly GCF_047967505.1. Taxonomy (NCBI): domain Eukaryota; kingdom Viridiplantae; phylum Streptophyta; class Polypodiopsida; order Gleicheniales; family Dipteridaceae; genus Dipteris; species Dipteris shenzhenensis. The sequence goes on along the minus strand of NC_141603.1, from coordinate 3,503,376 downwards.
ACAAATTATAGCTCTCAGGGTATAATTCAGGACACAGATTGACAAAATTAGCTTGCCACAAGACATGCAAACTGCCATAAAAAAGATAAGATCCCAAAAACAGCAGGACATTACAAGAACGATCGAGGCTTCAAGCTTATAGGGACTAAGTCAAACCAGGACACCATCAAAAACGAGGTAAAAAGAAAATGTCAACTAGACAATTGCAATGGACAACATTCGACGCTTTTTTCCTATTAACTAAAGAAGTAATCAGTCACCCTGGAAGATGCATATACAAAACTGGGCAACTGAAGCACAGACAGTACGATAACAAGACACAAGAAATCTCATCAATCGCCAACAAAGCAGGGTGATAATCACATAGCAACAAGATCACACGAGATGCACATATTTTCACTCTCCACAGAACACTTCAAGAAAAGTGCATATGCAGAATGCAATAATGCCCGTGACCCTCCTACCTATATCTAACATCTCTCATCAAGCAGACTTTGGCAGCTCGCTCACCACCTCCTTTGACTCAGAGTTTAAATCTGCACTTGACTTAGGATCACTACCCTCGATAGCTGCACCAAACCTGTTTAACCAGTGAATGGAAAACAGCTTAGCACACACCTTACACCATGGACAAAATAAGTAGCATGAAACCCAAATAAAATGCATACCTAGCCGCTCTTGCTTTCCTCTTCTCAGTTTCAGCCGAATCATCTTGCTTTGGTGTCTGTCCAAATCGTTCTTCACGAGCTTTTTTTCTGGACTCTTCATCAGCTATGCCAAACCTACAAAATAGAACTCTTTAGGAGAGCTCAAATACAATCTTTGAAGATCTTTTGTGCATGTGACATAGTTGATCCAAGCATGAAAACAATAAACAAAGACAGCTTATACCTTTCTGCTCGTTGTTTTCTCTTTTCGGCTTCAGTTGAATTATCTACAGATGCATTATTCTTGCTCGAGTTGCCCTGTGCACCACCAAATCTGCAGTATAATATAAGAGAGTTTTCAAACCAAAATCCAGACTAGCAATACAGTGACCTCTTAAAAGGCATCAGAGCAGTCTGACAACTAGCTGTTAAGCTCAAACACTTTCTTCATTTTGAGTGCTCAAGCAAGCGCCTATTAATGTCTGTGTCAGATTAGAAAAATTAATAGTAAGAGGCTAATTAAAGACAACAATCAGAAACATGCAGCTCTGCAGAAAATTCACATGGAGGACAAAATGATATGGATCAGGTTTCAAATCGCTGATGTGAACATAAGATCTGTCTGCTTGAACATAAGCCAATTTGGGTTACGTAGCTTTTGGTTTAGGAGACAAGGGGCGCATCAAATTATGCATTGCCACACGCAATGCATCCAAGGTTACAACATGTGGTAGTGAGCCAATTTGGGTTACTTAGATTTTGGATTTATATCAACGACCATGCACAGCCACAGATGATGCATCCAAAATTACACTCAAGGTTGCCTGGAGCTCTACAAGTGGGTCTTTGTCTTAATCTGTTCAATACAGTTAATCTCAAGAGCAATTATCCAATCATAGCATTGTAGATTGCATGCTTTTATTGGAGTTATGTGCATCTCAAAGTGAGTGAGCGCTTATTTGTGGGTATGCCTGCCCTTTTCAGGATATGATTACCTGTAGACACAGGCCTTTTCCAAGGCTGTTGGGGGGACTGTATAGAGTTATGTGCATATCATAGTGAGTGAGGCTTATTTGTGGGTGTGCCCGCCCTTTTCAGGATAGGATTACCTGTGGACAGAGACCTTTTCCAAGGCTGTTAGAGGGGGACTGTATGGCTCAGCCTCTAGCGCTGGCTGGCCAGGCCACTATTGGCCTTGACCATAGTCAGGTCGAACCGACCTGCAGGCCGAGTCGACTGACCAGGCTGGTCCGTTGACTATGTCATGACGAGAGAAATTATTGTTTAGTTAATTAATAGTCATTAGAAGCTTATTATTGTTAGGTGCCAATTTGATGGTGCGGTTATATGTTTGTATTTATGATCGATCAAGCGGTGTAAATAGTACCGCTAAACTATGTAACATTGGCCAATGATTAGTAATAAAGATGTGCACACACGTGTCTACGTCCTAGGGGCAATAGGAAAGGGAAGCGTGCATTAGAGTGCATTAAATGGTAGGTGCATGGGTCATAGGATAAGGGTAGGTGTAAATGGGAAGATGGAACTTGAGTGATCTCAAGGGACATTAATGAAAGGGTATCACCCTTGATTGTGAATCTCACGTAACATTCTTTCTACCACATTGCATTCATCCGCCTTCTCTCTCCCACCTTGCATGTACTCTCACGAGGGCACTCTTCCCCATTGGAGGGCCAATTGGCATTCAACTTCTGCATGCATTGCACACATTCGCATTCTCGAGAAGTCTGGTTCTTCACATTTGGTATCAGAGTGGTGACAATCCATGACCAGGACGAGAAGCAAGAGATGAGAGAAGAGGGCGGCGCGGAGAAGAGCGTGGCACGACAAAGATCGACGAACGTGCCGGCGGAAAGGCACATGCGAAGGAAGGCACAGTGCGCGAAGGCACTCGACAACAAGCGGCGCATGACGTGCGATCAATGACAGTCGTGAAACCGCGGCGGGGCAACGAATCAGGGAAGGAATGCTTCTCTGACATATATTTCCAGCAAGCAGCCTTTCGTTCCTACAAACAGTCTTTCCAACAAGGCTCGAACATTGCGTTGCAAACAAACTTTTCTTTCCTCCAAAGGCTCAAATTTCGAGGGTCTCAGACAAGGGCTTTCTTTGAAATTTGTTGCTCTTGGATAAGAAACACGGTGTCCTAACGAGGTAACTCCCCCGGTGTGAATGTACCCTTAAAATCCTTAAACTGTAAGGAAAAGAGACCCCCCAACGGAAAGTCGGATCGGAACAAGATTTTAAGGGGGTGATCCACCCACCAAGTACCCCCTATAACGGTATCTAGAGCTCCAATCCACTCAAAATAAGTAGCCCAAACGGAACAAGATTTTAAGGGGGTGATCCACCCACCAACTACCCCCTATAACGGTATCTAGAGCTCCAATCCACTCAAAATAAGTAGCCCAAACGGAGTGTACGAGTTTACAACAAAAATACAAGAACAAATGCCTAAAAGAGAGTGAAGAAGAGGTCATTTGAAGTGGTTCCTGGACACAAGCGAAGCGGGAGTGGGATAAGTACCACCAACTCTACAACACTTGACTTTTGCTGGAAAATAAACCCCTTTTCTGTAATTACAGCAAGTCATTTTCTCTCTTGTATTACTAAAAGGAAAGAATGGAAGGGGGAAGGGAGATCTAACAATGAACTTATTCCTTTTCCTCCATTACCGGAAGGGGAGAGAGAAAGAACACTTTCACCCCCTCCTAAAGAGGATGGATTAGGTGAGAGTTACACACATCTTAAGTATGATAACCCACAAATAGATTTACAGCAATCTCTTCGTAATGAAAGAAGAAATGAGACCGTTCTTGTGAAATGAGACCATCCAAGAACAAGGTGATGAGTTTACACCTTCAACTCGAAATCCAGCACGCATGGATTATAATCCAAGTGCAAGAGCAAGAGAGGAGACTCTTGTGGATAAGCTGATTTTTCAGCTTAGCAATATGATTGAAAAGTCCATTATGACAAGATTAGGGACTAAGAGGGCTCTAAACTTTGGGGATGAAGACTTGAGTACCCCTTCTAAGAGATCCAAATTCCAACCTGGAGAGAGAATCGAGTTCCCAAATATGATGGGGCAAGGGAGGCTGACAAAACCCTCAATTGGATTCGCCATTTTGAGCTATACTTTGCCCATCAAGACAAGACCGAGCAAGAGAAGCTTGCTCTTTGCATCTGAAAAAGGATGCCACAAACAGGAAAAAAGCCTATTCATGAATGAGCTAACTTTGTGGAGCAACCGAAAGCCACTTTCATGCCACCCAGGCATGAAGAGAACCTAACCTTTCGTTGGGAGAGGTTTATTTAGTTCGATAATGAAAGTAATGCAGATTCTACAGCCAAGTTTTGGAAACTCCCGAAACATTTTGCTTCCTTAATCAACTTCTTCTTCTCTTTGTCCATCATAGAAGGAAATGTGACCCATCCAGGACGTGATTGGCTATTCACATTCCTTACAAGAGCTTTACCCTTTACTTTATTATTCTTAAACCGGTTTGGCTTCCTAAAAGCGGGTATGTTGTTGGTCTTAGATGTTGACCCACCCTCCTTACTAAAGGGTTTACAAGCATTCAATTTCCTCTCCGCTATTTCAGCCAGCTTAAAGAGGTCCTTAAGCGTGGTCGAGTTAAACATTTCAACCTCGTATCTTACTTTTGGGCTTAAGGCTGCTAAATACTCTTCTTTCTCCTATCTTCCTCACTCTTTTGGCCGTTCTCTTAGCTAAAACTGCCAAGAAGAATTCAATAAAAAGGAAAGCCAATGCATCCAAGCAAGAGGGTGAGGCTTCTACCTCGTCATCCTCGAAATCTACCAAGACTATTGAGCCAATAGTAAATGCTGTCCATTCAGCCAATACCTTTGGGCCTCATGATCTTTTTAAGGTGTATGGATTCGTGAATGGACAGAGAAAAGTGATTCTCCTAGATGATGGATGTAATTATGACTTAGTGAGTGATAGATTGGTAGAATTACTGCAACTTAAACCAGAACCTATTTAAAACATGTCACTCTCAAGAGCTTTTAGGCGACATAATGAAGAAGACGCATCCATAGTACGGAATATCCCTTTTTGTATACAAAAAATAGAGATCGAAGGGAATTTCTAGTAGCTCCTTTACAAGACATGTCACGATCTGTGACGTATTCCTTTCTCTATATCTAGACTTATGGATAGTTTGATGAATGTCCCACTTGTGGAAGGGTATGCCCTTTCGACGGGACACTTCCTATGAGGCACAACCCTTCACAAGAGACATTCTATTGAAGAGACATTCCTATTGTAATGTACCCTCTCATCAAGGGTCACACCCTTCACAAGGGGTACACACCTCTTCATGCACATACACTTTGGAGTACACACCTTTTCATGTGTGACTTTTCACTCTCTATATAAGAGAGGCCCAACTGTATGGATGACACACTACAGATACTACAGACACTCAAGCAATACAATTATTCCTTGTTCTCTGCTATTTCAATCTCCTTTCTGTTCCTTAGCACATTTCTAAATATAGTAAATCTAGGATTTCTTAGTGTGGTATCAGAGCAAATTTCGCTCCTGCCTGTAGGAAATGCCCCCCACCTTCTAGCGCCTATCTGATACATTTCTTTCCGCTAGAAGGACATCCCTGCACATTGTGCATGGAAGAGATGGAGAGAATGAGCGTAAAAATTTTTAGCGCCAACCCTGCCTAAAGTCATCAATGGCCTCTCCATCTCCCACACATCACGAGTTGATGTGAATGGACACGACAAAAATCGTGTCTTTTCAAGTGCTTGGGCTGTCCCAAGACCAAGGGACGCAACTTTTCCACCATCGGACACACCTTTTGATGAAGAGTTTTCACTCCTCACCCAAGGGACACACCCCATCGTGGAAAAAAGGACACCTCTTCGTGTGGGGACACCCCTTTTAAAAACAGGGACACACCCCTTCATGAAAAGGTACACCTATTCCAAGGGTCACACCCCTTCGAATAGGCACACCTTTTGGCACCAAGCACCCTATATAAAAGGGTACCTAGAGGGGCTAAAGAGGAAAACCCAGCCCCATACCTTAAGGGTACCTAGAGGGGCTAAAAAGGAAAACCCGGCCCCATACCTTAGGTCTTACCCTAGACTACCCACGGGTTAATTAAACCCACACATTAATCTTGGGCAACCACCCAACCTAGGCAGCCACAAACGACAAAAAAAAAAGGACGATCCATTTGACGCCCGTACGGATTTCTGTCAGCAGGCTCGCCTCCCTTGACCGTACGGATTCTGGTCAAGCAAGATCCGCCATGTCTCCCCCCCTCGCCGGTTTGCTGCCCTGGGTTCCTGCCCAGTCCCTGCCAGCCTGCCAGCGCTAGATCAGCGCCAGTTTCCATGCCCATGCTGCCGCGAATCAGCCCTTGGAAGCCTGCAGCCTGTTTCGCCAGCCCTCTATCGTGATCCAGCCTGCAGCCTTGGAAGCCTCTATCGCGATCCAGCATTGGTAGCCGCAGCCTGTTTCACCATACGCAGACTGCCCCCCCCCTTTTTCGCCACCATACCTGCCTTTGCTCAGCAGTGGTTCAGCCCCTCTATCACGATGCAGACAGCCTGTGAAAAGCGCCCTCTTGCTACCTTCCAATCCTGACCAGCCAGGCCGACATCTGCTCCTCGCACCCCACAGGCACTTTTTCTCTGAAATCCAAGGACAGCAACATGGACCTCCGGACAGAGATCTGCAGGCCTTTTCTACGCAACTAATTGGCAGATTAAATCTATGCCAGGTGGATTCGTTCCATTCTACTTCTAAGGATTCTCTTTCATATTGTCATTTGACGCTTATTATCAAATTACAGCAAATGAAAGACACTTCCTTAAAGCATGGAAACCCCTGGTAATTCACCTGTCCCTTCAAGGACATCTCAAGCATCATCTACCACACAATATCGTGTTCAGATTGCACAACCAGCCCATTTCGCAGCTTTGGCATCGGTGGTCTTCTGCGTCACGTGCCCTCCTAGTGATTTGGACCACATCCTATACCTTCTACATGAGGCACCTCAATTACATTACTTCCCCAGCACAGTCCAGGTTGTGTTCCACGAGACACGAAGATACCCAGAACCCGATATTCCTCACAAGTTTGCTGTCCATCTTTGGAGAGATTTTTACCCCTCAGCTTCAGCATCTCCAGGGTACTCTCCACCTCCTTCAGCTCCCAGATATCCTCCTATACAGGTTGTACCTTCCCCAAGACAGTATTTACACTCTGAAGGCACTCCTTCTCCTGGATATCCTCCACTTCCGACAACAGCTCCTTATCCCTTCTCAGATCCGTGGACTCTGCAACCTACCCCTGTACTTTCACGAGCAGTAACACCCATTTCGACATCACCAGTGTTACCTCATACAGGATCTCCTTTACCAGATTTCCACGGCACGGGGACCTCAGATATGTTGCAACGCTCGCGTGCAGCCTCTCCAGAGATCAGCGACTCAAGTCCAAAAAAGACCCCGAGCCATAAACATTCCGATATCCAAACCCGATACCCGGTTTATGATAAGGAGTTTCTTGCCGTTGTACACGCTTATCGCTCTTGGAAACATTATCTCATGGGAGCCGACTCTGTGGTCAAGACAGGCCATCACTCTCTAAAGTATATCTTTACTCAGCCAGTCATGAACGCTCGACAAGCACGCTGGGTTGAGTTTCTGGCCAATTTTCACATGACCATTGAGTACATTCCAGGACTACGCAATGTAGTTGCACATGCTCTCAGTAGGTTAACTCTAGCATCAGCTATGGCAATCTCTACATTATCTGTGGATGTTCCAAATTCATTCAAAGGGAAGTATTTCAATGATAAAGACTTCGGCACAGCAGTACAAGTTCTTTCAAAAGATCAACCTTCGACTTCCAAATAGAAGATTTTCTCATCCTTTTCTTATACGGATGACCTTTTGTATTATCAAGATCGCGTCTGTGTACCACATGACAAGGATGTTCGACGTCTTTTGTTAAAAGAGCATCATGTAGTTCCTTATGCTGCCCATCCAAGCATCAACAAGACTTATAGGTTACTCAGTGCAACATAGACCTGCCCAATACCTGCTACAACAGTGCGACTCCATGCTGCTACTGATCCACCTCTGCTCAGCCCTTGTCCGAACCCTGGCGCACCCTGCACACCTTCCATACACTGCCCTGCAGCAGCCCATACTGATCCGTACAGTGGCTGTACCCTTTCTCTGGGCATACCTTGCCCCAGGTCTCCCTCCCCTATGCTCTCCTCATATGGGGGCTTACAGATGAGGAGGTGACTATTCCAACACCCCCTCTCATCGACACATCCAGGCCCAATGCCAACACGTCGATGACGATTCTCCAGTAACTCCCTGGTTGTAGTCCTCTGGAACTTTTCGATGTCGAAATCTTTTCATCCAATGGCTCTTGCTCCACCAAGTCTGGTTCCGCTTCCGCACACCATCCTGGTACACAGGTCCATCTTTGGTAGCACCTCTTGAAACCACCATCTTCTATCACGTTCCTGCCTTCGAACTCGAGCAATCCAGCCGTCACGATCTTCCAGTTGTCCCCCTCGTAATGAGTGAACAGCCTGGAGTCTTCCTGGCACCATGCTCTAAGGGTCTATTTCAACCCGTCCTTCCTTTGGCAAGGTTTGCAACCAATGAATATTTCCACATAACCAGGACCATGAACTCTCGCTAAATTCTCAAGCAGGTACTCTTCTGGCTTTAGTACTCTTTGCCCATCACCTTCTAGCAATCTGTGTCTGAGATTTGAAGAAGCACCAATACTTTCCCTTCTACCTTCGAAGAAGGCCAATTCCTTCCAATCTCGTATCTCCTGAGAAAAATGAAGAGCAGAGTCTCTCCACAGCATGCTATAAAGGCTCAAATGCAAAATATCAAGTACCCACCAGACTGTTGTACTGCCTGTGTGTTTGCTCTGAAAGCAAACCATGTGCCTCATCGAGGCACTCACCAAGAGCCTGTGTAATCATGTATTGTCTCCTTCTGAAGTACAGCATCCATCTGACCATGAGACCCCAAGGCCCTCCATGGAATCCACCCTCGTGTTAGTGTCAACAGCCACACACCTAAAAGGTACCAAGCGCTCTAGGCTGTCCTTCACCTTCACAAAGGCATCTGACTCCTCGTCGACCCACATCTCTATATCAGACATCCTCACTGTGATTTCTTGGTCAACAAATCTGACCTCGGTAACACTCGATGATGTCACCAGGAACAACTCTTTGATTACCACATTTGCTTTGACCTCTCCCTCTAAATCTGAGTCGGACTCCTTTTTCTTTTCCTGATCCGCCTTTTTCTTTCTACAGTCCTTTGCAAAATGTCATGGCGTATCACAGTAGAAGCATTTCTTCTTCTGCTTCCTCTTCGAAGTCTCCTCGTCGTCAGAATCGTCTTTCTTGGACTTGCCACCGTTAGGCTTGCCCTTTCCTTTGCCAACGTAATCCTTCGCCAGCATCGCCTTGTCGTCTTTGTCGTCGTCGTAAAGCTTCTCCCGAGCTTCTTCCTGTAGCAGGTAATGGACCCAACTCCTCAAGCGTCAAAGATCTGGTCCTCTGTTCTGCTGTCACAGTCGTAACAAAGCTCTTGAAACTCTGAGGTAGCCACCTCAGTACCATCAAGGCCAAATGGCATGAGTCTGTCTTCTGACCAACTGCCGCCAGTTGATCCCTCACCACCTTGACCTTCGTCAAGTAGCTATGTACCGTATCTCCTTCTTCCATATCAAGATTGTGTTGAAGAAGCAAAATCCGAGAGGTGTTGTCCGTCTCGTATAGATCCTTCAGAGTGACCCACTCCTTGGACGTCTCAACCATCCAGATATGTATAGATCCTTCAGTAGACCATAACTCTGAACGCACCTGACTGAACCTGAGTCGCCCTCCTCACAAGGGTACAATCCTCCAGTAGTGGAAGTCGATTCCCTAGAGCTTCTCAATCAAGGTCGTCCTTCAGCAAGGTCGTCCTTCAGGCTCCCACACCTGTGAGCCTCCTACTTGGGCTCTGATACCATGTTAGAAATGACCCAACAGAGAGTATGCACAACGGAAGACTGATAGAATAGCCAAGGAGCTCACGTAGTGTGGTGTGGGGTGTGGAATCACAAACTTCTTAACTTATGTGCATAAAATAGATGTGCAGACTCATCAATAGACAATGAACCAGCCAGATAGAGAAACCACCAAAATAATATACCTAGATGAATCCAAGAACATTCCCAAACTCATCCTCTAAAAACACAACATAGTGCAGTTTCAATCTCACGATAGTCACTCATAAGATTGAAAACCATAAACCACCAAAATAATATATTTCCGTCCAAAGCTATGGACACAATACAGAAGAGATAGATCCAGAGTCCCACCAATGGTGTGGTCCTCTGATCTTACCACAAGGTACTTCTCCTATCTGTTGGCTATCTCTAGACTCGAGCCCGCATGCTCCACCTCGAGCGTCTGTAGACTTTCTGTCCAGAATGGTTCTCTCTACCTTACTGCCTGTAGATCAGCCTAGGTAGGCAGCACTTACTGGCTTAGTCTGCAACCCTCTTTAGGCCTCCTTTACCTCCTGGGAAAAGGCCCAAGGAAGCCCTGTCTGCTGCTCCTGTCTGCTCCAGAGAATGAGATATGAGGGCACCAAGGCCCTCCAAAACCAACCGACCAGCCAGCCCTAATTGGGCCGACTGGCTGGTCTGTAGCAGCCCTAACCAACCGACCAGATGGTTGGCTGGTTGGCTGCCTATCCAGCCCTATTTAGAGCCCTTTTCCAGCCCTTTGTTCCATGCAGGGCCCAGCCCATTTGGACTGCTTACCCCTGTTGGAGAGGTCACCGCCCCATCTGTAAGCCCCCATATGAGGAGAGCATGGGGGGGGTGAACCTAAGCACAAAAGCATGGCACCCAGGTGCTAGTGAAGGGCCTGGCAGAGGCAGCTCAAGGAGCCTTCATGGCAGGATGCAGTCACGGAAGAAGCGACCTGGATGGCAAGGGTTGCAGGCAGGATCTCGACCTGCAGCAAGCCCTGGACAAGGCGCATTGACAGCAGCAGGAACAGCAGTGCTTTGGGGCCTGGAAAGAAACCTGGCGGGCCAGCACAGCAGGCTGGAACAGGCCTCACATGGAGGCAGACAGTGGCGCAGGGCCACGCGGCAAAGAGGGGGATTAGAGGCTGGACTGGACCCTATATTTATAGGGCATCTGCCCTTGAAAGGTGCGCCAAGGGCCCTTGTATTGAGAGCCCCAAAAGAGCAGCCCACAGTCCCATAAATAGGGAGCTGTGGGTCGGTTTTGGTCGGCCAGGGGCAGGGGGCTGAACCGACCAGCAGTCGGCCCTTTCTAGGGCTGCTGGGTCGGTTGGCTGGCCAGGCTCTTGGGCCTATATAAAGAGGGCATTCAGGCCTTATTTTGACATTATCTGGAGCATCAATTCCACCAGCAGAAGGAGCAGCAGCAGGGCTACCTTTGGGCCTACAGTCAGGAGGAGAAAGAAGTATCTTGTGCTGCAGACTTAGCTTGCAGGAAGCTGCCCACCTAGACTGGTTTCCAGACAGCAAGGTGGAGAAGATCATTCTAGACGGAAAGTCTACTCACGCTCGAGGTGGAGCACGCGGACTCTAGTCTAGAGATAGCCAGCAGATAGGAGAAGGACTTTGTGGTAAAATCAGAGGACCACACCATTGGTGGGACTTTGGATCTGTCTCTCTTGTATTGTGTCCATAGTTGTGGACGGAAATATATTATTTGGTGGTTTCTCTATCTAGTTTGGTTCATTGTCTATTGATGAGTCTGCACACCTATTGAATGCACATAAGTAAAGAAGTTTGTGATTCCACACCCACACCGCACACTGTGTGAGCTCCTGGGCATTATTTCCGCTGCGTGTACCCTCTATTGGGTATTTTCTAACAACCCCGCCACCTGCCAGCCCTGTTTGCAGGCCATAGACCTGCCCAATACCTGCTGCAACAGTGCAACTCCATGCTGCTACTGATCCTCCTCTGCTCAGCCCTTGTCCGAGCCCTGGCGCACCCTGCACACCTTCCGTACACTGCCCTGCAGCAGCCCGTACTGATCCGTACAGTGGCTATACCCTTTCTCTGGGCATACCTTGCTCTAGGTCTCCCTCCCCCATGCTCTCCTCATATGGGGGCTTACAGATGGGGAGGTGACTATTCCAACACACTGCACCAATGTAAACACTTTCAGATATGGACAAAGAGTTCTTTGTTGTATGTACACATGCGAGTGATACCTCAATTGGTGCAATGTTGATGCAAGGAGGGCATCCCATTGCTTATGAGAGTAGAAAGCGTCAAGGGGCTGAATTGAAATATATCACGTACTGGCAATCATTCATGCTTTGAAGTTATGGAAGCATTATCTATATGGTTCTCCTTTCAAGATTAAGACTGACCATCAAAGTATCAAGCACTTGTTTTCTCAACCCATTGTTTCTTCAAATCAAATCAAATGGGCTAAATATATTCAATCCTTCGGGGAGCCAAATATTGAATATCAGCCAGGAAAGGAGAATTTAGTAGTTGATGCTTTGAGTAGACGGCCCCAAGTTAATCACATTTGTGTGATTAAGGAGAAATCACTAAGAGCAATGGTTGAAGCTAATGGGAAGCTTCAGCGTAACAAGGTTGGAGGGTTAGAGGCCTATTCCATCATGGATGGATACCTATTGTTGGGACGAGCCATATGTGTACCCAAAATCTAGTCATGAGTTGTCTACTCCTAAAACAGCAAGGTTATTCATTAGGGAGATCTTTAGGTTACATGGGTTACCAAAATCTATTGTCTCCGATAATGATGACCGTTTCATTAGCAACTTTCGGACAGCCCTATTAGAGAATCTCGGAACCAAACTGAAATTTACTACAGCCTTCCATCCTCAAGGAGATAAACAAAGTGAGAATGGCAATCAAACCATAACTACTTTACTTCGAGCTGATGTCCATGACCAACCTAGAAGGTGGCGAGAATTCTTACCTATGTTAGAGTTTACTTATAATAACACTATACACAATTCCACCAAGAAAGCCTCATTCGAAATCATGTATAGGCAATGTTTACCCACTCCAATAGCACACTTGGGCGAGCGAATTTTGGCTGCTGACCAGTTTGATGAGGATGTGTCATAGGTTATTGAGTAGGTCAAAGAACATATTAAGAAGGCCCAGTTTCAACAATCCAAGGCAGCCAATAAGAAAAAAAAATAAGTTTATTACAAAGAGGAAGATTGGGTTTCACTCACAATTGATCAAGTCAGTGAGAGAAAGTACAAAACATGTCAAGTTAGCACCGAAGTTTTATGGTCCATTTCAGATTTCAGCAGCTGTATATCCAGAAGAAGGATCCAAAGCGTATGAGTTGAAATTACCAGCCCACTGGCGTATGAAGAATATCTCTCATGTGAACAATTTGAAGAGATACTATGGCGATACTTCTGCATTTTTGGATACTCAGCATCAAGAACTTGAACTTGATGAAGTTCTTACTCCATAACAGATTGTGTACCATAGAGAGAAGAGTACTCGTGGAAAGAAGAGATATGTGTATTTATTGAAGTTTAAAAACCAGCCAGCTAGTGACACACAATTGATGGAAGAAAAGTTCTTTACAGATTTTCCACAGATTATAAAGAGGCGATGCAATTGCAGAAGTAACAAGAGAAAGTGCACGTAAGAGGAAGAGACAAGCAATAATCCAAAACAGGTCTTCTGCTCATTCAAGCAAGAGGGAGTGTCATAACAAGAGAAATTATTATTTAGTTAATTAATTGTCATTAGAACCTTATTATTGTTAGGCGCCAATTTGATGGTGGGGTTATATGTTTGTATTTATGATCGATCAAGCGGTGTAAATAGTACCGCTAAACTAAGTAACATTCGCCGATGATTAGTAATAAAGATGTGCAGACACGTGTCTAGGTCCTAGGGGCAATAGGAAAAGGAAGGGTGCATTAGAGTGCATTAAATGGTAGATGCATGGGTCATAGGATAAGGATAGGTGCAAATGGGAAGATGGAACTTGAGTGATCTCAAGGGACATTAATGAAAGAGTATCACCCTTCATTGTGAATCTCACGTAATGATTAGTAATAAAGATGTGCACACACGTGTCTAGGTCCTAGGGGCAATAGGAAAGGGAAGGGTGCATTAGAGTGCATTAAATGGTAGATGCATGGGTCATAGGATAAGGATAGGTGTAAATGGGAAGATGGAACTTGAGTGATCTCAAGGGACATTAATGAAAGGGTATCACCCTTCATTGTGAATCTCACGTAGCATTCTCTCTACCACATTGCATTCATCCGCCTTCTCTCTCCCACCTTGCATGAAGGTCGAAATAGAAACAAGTACTCTTACGAGGGCACTCTTCCCCATTGGAGAGCCAATCGATCGACATTCAAATTCTGCGTGCATTGCACACATTCGCATTCTCGAGATGTCTGGTTCTTCACCTAGAGCATTCTACTCCTTGTATATATAGTTGCCATTGCTTCATTCTTGTGTTGACACTCTCTCTGTGTATGCTTCCGCACTGCACTACTCTCACATTGTATCGGATGAATAAGTCATCCAAGACCAAGGGAGGGTCGAATTGAGGCGCCATTTCTAAAGGAGTTCCCACGCTTTGGAGGATCGTCGACCTCGAAAGGAGCAAGTGTTGCAGACCATCCCTGAGGATGATTCTGTGATGGATGCTACAAGGATGGGTATTGGCTCCAATGGGGGAATCACAGATGATGGCAACGAAATTATTGATACCCATGGCAGTTGCAGACAGGAGATTACTGAGGGCACTGTGCAAGTACCTCACGGTCAGGAGCAGATTAATAATGGAAATCTAGACCCTATAGCTTGAATTTATGAAGGATCTGTTCTGGCTGCGAAATTTCGGCTTCATCAAGAACTTCAGGTTATTGCTCGTAAGAAATCTCTGAAAGAGGAGGTCCAAAATATGGCATCAACCAAGCTACATGGAACACGTTGTGCATAGTCCAACTGTCTGGTAGGCGTAACTTCATTGAGACATCGTTGATCTTTTGAATAATAGGGAATGGTCCGAAGCTCCTGAAGGACAGCTTAGGGCATCGCTTGCCCACCTGCTTCAATCGTTGCTTGATAATGTGTAAATACACCCATTGACCCTCTTTATACTGGACATCTCGTCTGGATTTATTAGCTTGGCGTGTATACGATGCTTAGGAGTGAGGTAAATCGCCGTCCAAATGCCGCTTCATAAGGTGTGCAACCAATACTCGAAGAATAGGTATAAGAAACTCCTCCCACTTTCCTTGGGCATCATGACAATATGATTTCAAAATATCAAATGCCATACCATTATACTTTTCCATCTCGTCGTTCAATAGCGGATGGAAAGCGCTGGGCATCTACAACTTAGTACCAAAATTATCAAACAAGGCTCGGCATCTTTGGCCAATAGAAATAGCGCTCCAACTTCTCCAAAGTCCCGTTGATACCTCTGTGACCACCGATAAAGGCATCATGGGCATCATGAAGAAGCAACTGTCGTTTGTCTTTGAGTACACACAACCTTTTCTTATAGAAAAGCCAACCGTCCTCTAATGAGTAATGGCCTGGAGCAAGCGTCGTGGCGAACTAGAACTGCGTGCCAAATTCTGCTGACTCCGCGTAATGTGCCTTCAAGCTATCAAGATCCTTTCATTTGATTTCGAGCACAGTGGCCAATGGTCTAGATGGAACCTTTCCGACTAAGAGCGTCTGCAACAGGGTTGTTTTTGCCGGGAACGTACTCGATCATTCCCCCAAACTGCTGGAATATCTGACTCCACCGCTGCTGCTGATCACTCCATTGCATACTAGACATTGTCTGAAGCCACTTAAGGGCTTGGTGATCTGTCTTCACCGTGAAAGTCCGTCCATATAGAAAAGACTTCCAATGTTTTAATGTCTAGATGACACCGAGGAGCTCTCTATCATACACTGAATAGTTCTTTTCGGCATCGTTAAGCTTTCTGCTGTAGTATGCCACGGGCCTATCTTCTTATTGTAAAACTGTCTCTATGGCGACATTGCTAGTGTCTGTGATTACCAGAAATGGATCATCCCAAGAGACGATCTTCATAATCGGTGCTGTCGTGGCCAACCGTTGCAAGTTGTGGAAGGCCTGCAAAGCTTTGCCTATGACTTGAACTTTTTGTCTGCGTGTTTTTACCCCCTTGAGTAAATCTGTAAGAGGGGCTACGTATGTTGAGAAACCCTCCATGTGCGAGCTGTATGCTTGACACAAACCCACAAAGGATCAGATCTCTTGGGCCGTCGTGGGGACAGCCCAACTTGTGATAGCTTGGATCTTCTCAGTGTCCAATCGAATCCCTTGAGCACTAATGATGTAGCCCAAATATTGAATTTTCAGCAATCCGAATTCACTTTGCTTTGCGTTGAGATATAGCTGGTTATCACGTAATAACTGTAGGGCACATTACACATCCTTAATATGCTGCGCGGCTATTGCGAAAAAGATAAGGATATCATCGAGAAAGATGAACAGGCACTTCCCAATATACTCTGCAAATACCCAGGACATCATCTTGTTGAATGTTGGTGGTGCATTCTTCAGACCAAAGGGCATGACGACGAACTCATAATGAGCTCGCTCAGTTCGAAAAGCTATCTTTGAGATGTCAGCTTGAAAAATCCGGACTTGATGATAGTCACTCTTGAGGTCAATCTTTGAAAAAAATCTTGCACCATTGAATCTTTCCAAGATGTACTCAATGCGGGGCATAGGAAACTTGTTGCTTACCGTAAGCTTGTTGAGTGCTCTGTAGTTGACACATAGTCGTGCAGACTTATCCTTCTTTGCCACAAATGGAATGAAGAAGAAGGTCTAATAAACCCTGCGCGCAGTAATTGAGACAATTGCTGCTCTAACTCCCCCTCCATAGACTTTGAAAGTCGATAAGGAAACTTACTTGGAGGTGTCGAGTCTGGAAGGAGATCGATGCGATGGTCTTCCGGTCGGTTGGGAGGTAGCTGGGGTGGCAGATCATCCCGGAGCATGATGTCTTTGAACTCTTGGAGTAGATCCACCATTGCTTGCCCCATCGGAGGAGCGGCTTGAACTGCAGTGATCTGGCACTGGACATAGACAAGTGCACACATGGCACTCTTGCGGACGACGCAACCTGCTTGAATATGAGAGATTAATGAAATCCCTAGTATGCTTCGATCACCGCATATCACGACGGGCTCAAGTAAGCCTTCCACAATTGTGAAGGTCACCTGCCGCCAATCAGGCGTCGAAACATGCTCACGAAACCACTGAATCCCGAGAATCATGTCGCACCCCATCAAAGGAGTCAATATAAAATCCCGCGTAAACATGGCCTTCTGAACTGAAAAAGTGAACTGGATGGCCTTATGCGTGATGTGTGTGCACAAGCCGGGCGTGAATCCGTCCACTACAAGCTCATGAGGCACCAAGGTGCACCCCACTATCTTGGCAAGCTGAGGGGAGATGGCATCTTTTGAGCTCCCCATATCGAATAGGACTAAACCGATGCCCGTTAGCTGTGCCGTACGCTCGAATCAGCGCCTTCTTTTGATCTGAGAAGTCACCCTCCTCCTTACCTTGAAAGACCACCGTGGGAACAGCGTTCAAAGCAAGAAGACGGCATTCGTAGCTGAGGATGGAGGCGGGGCTGAAAGAGCCAATACATTAGCGACGGACGAAGTAGGTGCTTCCGCAGCCTTTTCGGCAAGCCACTTCGAACAATCCTTCTTGCCATGCCTCGCGATGTGGTGGCAATGAAAGCAGCGATGTTCTTAGTGGTACCGCTTCTGCTCGTCGGACTCTAGATAGCCTCCTGTAATACCCGCTTTAGCCTTCTTTTGGAAATGGTTGTCTTTCTTCTGGAAATGGTTGTCTTTCTTCTGATCCTTACCCGCTGTGTTGTTTGACTGCTGTGAGGCTTTGGAATCTTTCTGGACATGCTTCTTGTAATCGGGCGGGTCGAAGTTCCGAATGGTAAAACGTATGTTCGTGTCCAATCCTCGAATGAATTGCTTCATCTTGGCGCTCTTCGTCACGCCCAACTGTTATGCCAGTGTGATGACCTTGTTACTATATGTCAACACAGGCAAACCATCCAAGTTAAGCAAATATTGGGATGGGAGAAAACGGCCTTTGAGGTCGGCCACAAACGTTGCTTAAACAAAATTCGCCTTAAACGTGTTTGGGTCAATATGCTTACTAGCCCAATGCTGCCACCAAGTCACCGCCTCACCTGTAAGATGAGGGGTTGCAAGGTGGATTTTATCTTGCTCATCTTGAATCCGTGCTAACGGAAAATGAGCTACAAACTGATGAATAAACTGTACAATTGCTGAATGGTCACACTTACCATCATACTTAACAAAATTTGGAGTGAACCGAGTGAGTGGTGTTACCTTTGTCGATGGTGAAGCTGTGGCGGAGACGGCTGCTACGCTCAAACTTGCCTGCATAGCGGCTAACATCTGTTTGTGTTGGAGAAGCATCGCCTCTCGGTCTAGCTTTTGTTGCCTCTCTGCCTGGGCGAGCTCTACGCGTCGCAGTGCCTCCTCATTTTTTCATTCCTCACGCATCAACAAGAGCGGTTTTTCAAAAATCTGTGGTTCCTCTTTCTTCCAGCAGCTTTTCTGCTTCTTTTTCCTCTAGACATTGTTTTGTATGATCCAGCTATCTTCTACTTTCTTCCAGTTGGGATGAATGTTCTTCGAGTCAGCAGGACCTGATTCTACTCTAGAACGTTCGCCATCACTTCTTGAGCATTTGGCGGAAGCGTATCTTATTGGTAGGCTTTCTCCTCTTCAAAGTCTTCGCGGTTGAAATCTTTTCCTGACCCTTCCATGGCGCTTGATTGTGTGTCCTTTCCGGATCTCAACACAACCATACACTCGCGGTAGTCAAGCTGGATACAGACCGAAGCTCTGATACCAATGTAACATGCAACGGTTATCTGATCGTGTAATTCACAACAAGACCTTTAAACCTTTAGCGAGGAATGAGCGTTGTTTACCATAGAGAGAGAAAGGAGATGAGGGTAGAGAGAGAGTAGAGTCGACAACCGATTGGGTCCCTGTACCCACTGAGGGCCCCCTCCCCAATCACGGGAGAATTTACTTTATACTTGGAGAACTGAGAAATACAAAGAACACTCTTCGAGAGAGCACGGAACGCGCTTCTGAAGAGCTCACTGTGCACACGTATAGCAGACCCAAGGACCTGAGAGGCAACGCTGACCAATACCGAGACCTTGATGCTGTCCACACTGACAATGTAGGACGCTTCTGCAAGGCAAGGAAGAGGCTTGTGCTGTCTACCGGAATGCAAGGTTACTGTGTGAGTGAGAGAGTGAAAACTAGAAGTGATAGATCCTATGAGAGAACTGAGAGATGACTGAAATATAGAGCTGAGAGTGAGCTGTGTAAACTGTAAAAGAGAGATGAGAAAGCTAGGAAACAGTGTCCAAACCTCTCTCCGTTTGCTGGTCCAAACCTCCGACTGTTGTGCTGCCACGCACCAGCAAGAAGGCCACAAAGGAGCCCTAAACCAAGGCATGTCCGGACCGTACCCTCCTGAAACACTAAGCAACCTGCCCAAATGTCCATTGGACCCTGAGCCACCTCTACATAGGTAGACTACACTATGCTAACCTCGCGGGGACAAGCACACCCACAACAAGGCCCTCACTCATGACCTAACCTAACTATGGTACATCAGGAGATGCTAATGTCCAACACCCCCTCTCATCTCTTGGATGTAACATGATCTCGAGGGAGCTGGGTGTGCCGCTGCACCAACTGGAGGAATCCGTTGTGTGATGCTCCATCGCTGCCGCCACAGGTGTTGTCAAAGGAGCCCCCCTCTTGCCACGAACCGTCTCAACGCGATCACTGGAAACCTGGTATTGCAGCCCCCAAGCCACAGGTGTTTGGCATCCTCCTTTGGTCCAACACTGGTACAATAATCCAACTTGTACAACAATCCAACTGATACCGCCACGGTGCAAGGTCTCCTTCCCTCCATGGGTGCTTGTATCGTAGAGCTATGCAGCCCCTCTTGAAGCCCCCGCTCAATGCCAAACTGGTATACTGCCCCCAGATCAATGAAGCTCTATGCTCAAGAAACAATGGGCATTGAACTGCTCACTAGGATCAATCTGCTGTGTCTGGATTCCCACATTGGCAATCATTTCACCCATCTGGATCTCCAGCAACTAAGCAGCAGCAGCAAAACACAAGGAAACCCCCTCTGGATCTGCCACGTCATTACGTCAAAACAAAATCACCTACATGCTGCTAGTTGAGCAGGAGATGCACTCCTTAAGACCTATGAAAGGGTGAAGCAGAGCTTTGGATGGAAGGGGCTATGGAAGGATGTATACAAGTATGCACAAAGCTGCAGGCCCTGCCAAACAAAAACCTCAGGCCAGCATGTTTGCTTCAGCCTCTGCCCATTCTGGAGTGTAAATGGACCCACATTTCAATGGACTTCATAACTGGTCTACCTGTGACAGCTAGGGGCTGGAATAGTATCTTTGTTGTTGTGGATAGGCTCACCAAGGCAGCAGACTTTATACCCACAAAGACAAAATATTCAGCCTCTATGGTTGCTGCTCAACATGTGTTCAAATTACATGGTCTGCCACAGGAAATAGTGAGTGACAGAGATACCAAATTCATGTGTACAATCCTCACTCCAAGTACTGCTGACCATCCACAAACTGATGGCCAGCCTAGAATGGTCAATAGGTGGCTAGGGGAGTACCTTACACATTTCTGTTTTGACACCCAGACCACTTGGGACAAATGGCTACACTTGGCTGAGTTTTGTTATAACACCACCAAGCACATCCCCATAAGGATGAGCCCATTGAAGGCCATGTATGGGTACAAGGTTCTTGTTCCCTCTATTGTTTTGGATGGAGCCATGACTAACCAGCAAGCTGTTGATGAGTTGGCAGCTTTACTTCCGCAATGCAAAGCCACATGGTAAAAGCCCAAGCACGCATGAAGGCCTATGCTGATGATCACAGGAGGGAGCTTGCATTTGAAGGAGATTCTCTCTCAGGCTCCATAAGGCTAGGTACGCCTCATTGAAAAGGAACACAAGCACTAAGCTGGCCCACAGATACTATGGTCCTTGGGGAAGTGGCCTAGAGGTTGGAGCTGCCCTCTTCTACCAGGATTCATAATGCATTCCATGTATCCCTTTTAAAGAAATACTTGGGCCCCACATATCAGGTTATGGAAGAGCTGCCTCCCATGGATGAGGAGGGCCATATTCAGTATATACCTGAGAGGATCATGGATTCAGAGATCACATCCCCAGAAATAAATCCTACATTGAGTACTACATCAAACGGCGGGGATTACCAGAGGATGAGTCTCCTCTTCTTTAGTGGATCAATACCCTTACTTGCTCACCTGATGTTTGGCACCAGATATGATCATTTTCCAGCTATATGGAGCTGTTGGGACTTTGTTTTGGAGGGGTTTGTTGACAGCTGGACTCACTCCAACCTACATGAATTTTCTCCCATTCTGTTGTTGTCCTCCCTTGCAAATTTGAGAGCAAATTTCTTTAGGCAAGGTGGACTATAACAAAGGTCAAATTTACTAGTAATTTTTATTCTAGTTAGCCTCTAAATGGCTTTGTAAATAAGTAATATCCTAGTGGGGAAGCCTAATGTTGCCACATGACATCCTAGGGTGGCTATCCCATAAGCGTAGATGTACTTTGTCCACACCTATACCTATAAAACGGGGCCCTTGCGATACTTTGTGCCCATCTCACACATCCATTCGTGAAAATGAAATCTAATGCTCATTACTCCTAGCTAAGCCTCATTGCTCTTGGCGGGACTGAACTGACCTGAACTAGGAATACCCTTCCTAGCATGTCACTTGTGCAACCCATCACGAGCTGGGTATTCTACATGTGATTCCAAGTACTTTGAAGATTATGTACATGAATTCTACTATTTACTTGCTATCCTATCCATCTACTGTTAGATGTTGTCATTATTGCATGCCTAGGATGTAAAACTAGGGTTAAACTAGCATGCCATAGGCTAGTTCAACTACAAATCTTTTCTAATGCAGGCCAAGATTCTCCATGATCAGTTACTAGCTATGGGTGTTGCTTTAACTACTAGTCCGTTAGCATCACACATTCTTACCAAGCTCCCTCCAAATTACGACATAGTTGCCCTAGCGTTGAGATGCCATCAGGTCACAACACATCAATTGGACTTTTGATGACCTAAGCTCTCTTTTCTGATGCAGACCAAGGGTCTCCATGATCAGTTTACTGCTTATGGGCACTGCTTTGACTACAAGACAGTTGGCATCACTCATTCTTACCAAGCTCCCTCCGGATTACGACATATTTGCCTAAGCATTGAGGTGCCAAGTCACAACACATCACTTGGACTTTGATGACCTAAGCTCCCTTCTCCTAGAGAAGGAATCTATTCTTATCTCCTATGGGAAGCTCAAGATCACTCTAGGTGCTACTTCAGGTGGCGGAGAAGCACTTGCGACAGTGCACAAGAACAAGCGGGGCAAGGGTCACAAATGCGGTAAGCATCTGGCCAAGGATTGTTGATTTAAGAAGAAATCTAAGGACCAAGATTCATAGTCAAATACATCTTCCACTAATTCTGGTGGTTCCAAGGCTGTTATTGCCAAGACTACCCTAGTAGAAAAAGGGGTAGGGGTAGATTAGAGGAAGAGGATAGAAGGGGAAGAAGGGAAGAGAAGGGGTAGGAGACACAGATACACACACACACAGAGTGCTGAAACCGTACCCTAACCTTACTCCATTTGCTGATCCGAATCCCCGACTGTTGTGCTGCGTAGAGACATTCCAGGAGGGCTGAACTGAGGCCAAAAGCTTAGGCTGATCAGAGGCCAACTCTGGAAGTGTTCAGGGCTGCACAAGAGGGGCTGGAGGGGAGCTGTTTTGGAGTGCTGAAGGCTGGGAGGCTGAGTGAGAAATGAGGGCCTGGAGGCCCCCTATTTATAGATCTGTCTAACTTGACCTAAGGCTGAGAGACAGACTTACGTAGCTTGTGCCTGACTGTCCCTGGACAAGGGCTCACAAAGGGTCACAGCATACGACAAAATCTCCTATTAGGGAACTATTATGCACTTGTTGATGTAGCCAATGTGTCACGTTGCACCCAAGTGCAGGGGTGCATGTGATAGATATGTCAGACCTCAATCGTGTGTGCCCCGGTCACTCTCCGTGTCGTGTGTGGACTCGGCGCCCCTAGCTCAATGGTATCATGTCGACTCTCTCTCCAGGTTTGTAGGCTGTAGGTACGAGGGAGGAGGAGGGAGAGTAGATAGGCCACCTCTCATAGTCAATCTCTCACAATTTCACACATCCAAGAGTACAAGCTTTTTTATTACTGCCCATATCTTGAACACATTGGAATAAATGTTGCAGCCAAACCCTTGGCTGTGTTATTAAAGGTGCAAACTATGAATACGACAAGGACACACAGCCAAGTATGTGCACGGCAACTTACCATGCAGATGGCATGGCTTGGCACTTTGGCCATAGAGGCACAGCCCCAGCTTAAAGAAAGCCCAAGTAATAAATCCATAGAGCTAGGGCTGGAGGTGACATGCTAAAGAATATAAACAAGCTGAGTGCAGAACTTAATTAACTAACAAGAATAAAAACTGTCTCAATGAACTCTGATAAATTACACCATGGTAAGGTCCATAGACTTTACAAGACTACAGCAAGAGGCCAGGAAGGAGACCTATTGACCGCTGTGGCATTTAACCCCCCCCCCTCTCTCTCTCTCTCTCTCTCTCTCTCTCTCTCTCAATACTGATAGTTTGTCACATTCTCTAGTTTGGAAAGGGCAGGCGTTAGTGGTGCAGCTGCATGTGGCTCTGGTTTGTCCACAGGTCCTGCCCCCCCTCTCCCCCCCCCCCTCTCTCTCTCTCTCTCTCTCTCTCTCTCTCTCTCTCACACACACACACACATACAGAGAGGAACTAGCATAATGCTTGCAGAAAAAGGCGCTAAAAATGCTTCTTTGACAAGACAGATTTGAAGGCAGGAAAAGGCCATGCTATAAACATTATTGTAACTGCAGAAGTAAAACCCTAAACAAAGTTTGGAGACTACCTTGCAGCCCTTATTCGCCGTTTCTCCTCTTCAGAGACCTGCAAATCTAACCCAAACCGCTCAGCGCGACGTTTCTTCTTATCAAGGTCTGACAGAGAGCCAGCCGAACCGTTGGTGGCGCTAGGCTCCTTCTTTTGATCTTCCTTTGCCAAAACCGACGCTTCGAGAGTGGTACCTGACTCTGACTTTGCAATCTCTTCCGGAGGAATGTTCGCCTCCGAGATATCTACTGTTTCGCTTGCTTTCTCTTCTGGCAATTTGGCTTCCTCCTCCTCCTGCAATTTCTGTGTTTCCTCGACAACCGCATTGGCGGCGGTTTCAGCAGCCTTGGAAGCGCTCTCGAGGCGTTGGATGAGCAAGGGTCTCAGACCCTCCGTATCTAAACCCCTGCTAGCGAGGGCATCGCGGAGCTCCTGCTTATTCATTTTTCGCCACTCCAAGGAGGCAGCTTTAGGGGGGAGAGCAATGGGAGATGCCATGGGAAAAAAAGGCGGGGGGCAAGGGCAGTCGGAGGGGGATGACTGCCAAAAGGAATGGGGAGGGGGAACATGCAGTGATAAAGGTATTAAAAGTATATGGGTATGGCGAGGGCTATGAGGAAGGGTAAGGGTAGGGCTGGAGGAAGAGACGCGCCATCAAAGCTTACACCCCCACCCAATCAGTGTGAAGAAATCGTATGCTTTTCTCTTGGGGGATTCACCTTACCATAGTTTATATATTACCACCCGTGCTTTCTTGCTCCTTCCCCTCAGCCCTCGTCAACACGAGTGTTAACCACCCATCTCACACATTATGCTTATGCATAAGCATATGAGGGAAAGAGGAGAGGAAAGAGAGAGGAAAAGAGAAAAAGAGGGGAAGAAGAGGGCTCTATTGTTTGCTCATTTATCACCATTGCATAGCTTCATCTGTTGTTCGTTTTGCCCCTGTTTCTTGAGAATTTTGAAGCAGACAACGTACAGAGATTCCCTGGCTCTTAAATATTTTGGGCTAGTTGCAACTATATTTGCTCTCTAAAGTAGCCCAACCTACTTTAGTTGCTTATTCCCACTCGACCATTCTATTGAAGAGTGTTATAGTATGAAGCCTAAATGTATGCTTGAGAACCAAGTTCTAGCCATTTTAGGCTTGAAGGAGCTCTCCAAATTGAAGAGAGTCGGTTTGTACTCATGCATCTTCTCAATTTTTCATTTCGAATTTGCTCGAATTTCCCTTTTGGATCTACCTGAATCTCCATTTTGAATCTTCCCATATATCCCTTTCAGTTTTACTTGAATTTTCCTTCAGATCTTCCTAAATTCTATATCTAGATCATGTCCCAATTTAGTTTGATTTTCTCCTTGCACCCAAGAACCATCCGGCACAGCTTGTTCCCATATCCATCCTACTTCCTAGATTCATCTAACTCCCACAAGTCATTTGGCTCCCAAATGGTGCTACACTTTGGTCAATCTACTTCTCAAACCCTTTGACCTTTGAATCATCGAGCTCCTCGTATTTTCACTAATTGCTCAAATTCTACTCTAGATTTTGCAATACAGATTCCTAGTTTTTGTTCTTCTACATGGCCTTTGCAAGTTCAAATTCTCGGAAAGAGTTGCATTAAGTTGCACTCAAAACTTTGGGGCTTTAGCTTTGTTTTGTTTACATTTTTTGCCCTCATGCCAAGGGGAAATTTATTTGCTTGTACATCAATTGCACTAATCAAGCATTGGCTTGTTAGATCAATGCATTATTTGGTGCAAATACCATTCAGAATAAGTGAGTTGTGTGGCTTATTTGATGGAGCTTTGTCTCAAGCATAGTTGCTGGCACCAACTACTACTTATGGAGATTCATGGTTAAAAGCCTTCTTGTCATAGGTTTATGGGAATTTTAAATGGGGATAATCCTCATCTTGCAGATGGTGATCCCAATGCACTAGGCACACCTTCAATTGTTGTTGGACCTATAGTGGGGAATTGGGATTCTCATGATGTACATGCTATTGCCTCGATTTCTTTATAAATCAAGAGGTTTGGTATACCTTACATCAAGACTTCTAAGGCTTCTTTGCATGCTTGGCATGTCTTGCTGACAATGTATCTAGCTAAGTATGAGAGAAGGTCTCATTTCTCAAGAAAGAGATTAAGAACTTGAATTTTCATGGAGCAAATACTATATTGTAGCACTTCACTAAGATCCAAGACCTTAGAGAACAACTCCTCAACATTGATGAGATGTTAGAGAGCAAATCCTCAAATTGATGAGATCATTTCCAAAACAGAAGATCTCTAGGACATTGCAATTGCTATGGGAATTCTACCTAAGTTTCCACAATTGCTATGGCAATTGCCATGGGAATCCTACCTGAGTTCCACGATTATCTTACACTATCTTTGAGAGGCAATGCTTAGCCTCTCCAATCTAAGGAGTTTGTGGGTCTATTATAACAAAAGGACCAAATAGGGAAGAATAAGTCTTTCGCTTCTCAAAGAAGTGATCAAGACCTTGTTGTCCATAATAGGAGTAAGGGTAATCCTAAAAGCGGTTCATAGTTTAACCATCCAACAAGCAAAAGGATGAAGTACGCAGAGCAAAGAAAAGTGAAGATTCCATTACTATAAGAAGACGGTTCATCATATCAATAAATGTAGGAAGAAATTGGAAAAAGAGAAGAAGAAGAAGGAAGCTGGGATGTCTATAAGAAAAGAAAAGTGAAGATTCCATTACTAGAAGAAGACACTTCATCATGTCAATAAATGTAGAAGCACTGGAAGGTGGGATGTCTATCCCAGTTTCCAATGCTTCAAGTGCTTACAAAGGTAATGTTTAAGCGAAGTATGTGGCTGAAGAGTGGTCATTTCTTATTTGGCAGATATGATCCCAATCTATAAGATAGCTCATTCAGTGTGAGTGACACTTCAAATCTAGTTTGGTATTTTGATAGCAGTGCATCAAGGCACAAAACTACTAAGAAACATTTTTTTGTTCATTTGCAGTAGCAGCTCCTTATCATGTGCAAACTGCTCTTCTTATCCTATGAAGGGATTTGGAAATATTTAATTTCCATCATTAGATTTATTGACTTGCATCTTCCTTTTCTATTAAAAAGAATCTACTTTCAATACTCTCTTTTGATAGAAGAGGATATGATATTATTTGTGAAGATCATTAGTGCACTATAAGAGATAGACAAAAGACAACTAGATAGTCACTAAAGACACTCTTCATCATGGTTTGTATCTGCTCATAAACATGATAGTAGCACGAAAAATGTTTGTGTGGCAATAGTTACACTTGCAATGAAAGATGCAAAATTATTGCATGCCAAATTTGGCCACGTAAACTATGGTAGTTTGCAGCGTTTACATAAACACAATATGGTTTTGAATATGAAAACACTAGAGACCCCTCCAAAACATACTTGTGAAGGCAGCATTTTGGGAAAGATGCACAGGAGTGCCTTTCCAAGGGATCTATTTGCTCGCACTATTAAAAAATTGCAACTATTTAAAGTGATGTTTCCCATGAGGATGCCATCCATGGGATAGTATCTTATTTTATGATCTTTGTAGATAATTTCTTTAGATTTACTTGGATCTATCCTTTGAAGAATAATTTGGATTTATTTATGTGTTTTTAACATATTATTTCAATAGATAAAAACTAGATATAGGTTGCAAGTTGCAGACATTGAGAATAGATAGAGAGGGGGAGTATATATCAAACACTTTCATAGTATATTTGTTGAAAAAAAGGCATTGCCCACCACCAGTGTACAATGCCATACACACCTCAGCAAAATGATGTTGCAAGGATGAAGAATATATATTTTATGGGTTCAAGGTTAGTCTTGAAATCTGCAAATTTGTCCTCATTTGTGCTTGTGGAGTAGCATGTTATCCACTTAGAGGATGACCATCAACAAACCCCCTTCATTTGGATTATTGTTTAGATCTTGGTTGGTCAAATAAGTGTGTATCTTCTCATATCTAGCCCATGGAGATTTTTGAGTCTTTTAGATTATGGTAAATTACTATTACTAGGTAGTGGGAGTAGACTTAATGAACTACTATTAGCTAGTAATGGGAGAAGCCCTTCAAACACTTCTTCTGAGCTTGCTAGGAATCTCTTCATCAATGGTAAAACTATTAACTTAGTTGGGCTCTTCCCAAGTTGGAGATGGTACTCATGATGAGCAGACCAGAGTCTTGCTTTTATTAGCAAGAAAGGTTTTGTGGACCTTATACTCTATAAATGGGAGCAATACCATCTTGGAGTGTCATTAGTAATCAAGTTGATCCAACAAAGAAAACACCTTTAATAAGCGTAAACCAAAATAGATATTCATGTATCCCTCTACTAGAGATTAAAATGCATAACATATGAAACTGTTTGTTTGTGTGGGTGAGAAGCATAGAAAAATTCCTACATATAAGTGCCTATGATGCCTACTGAATATAAAAAAGACAATTGGTGTTGCTAAAGGCATCCAAGTAAGTGGGAAAGGGTAGACCACATTATTGAAAAATTTTTAACTATTTCCAAATACACAGAAATGATAAGCTACATAAAGTCCAAACTAAAGGAGGTTTAGGAATTGCTAAAGGAATGTGCATCCCTAAAGAATTTCTTATTGGCAATTTTCAACTTATAAAGAAAACTAATTAAGAGTAACAAGTTCTATAGTTTGAGCAGGACCTAGTACCTCTACCACCATCTAGCACAAATGACATTAGTTACTATATGTTGGGAAGAGCCTCCATCTGCATGTGTGACGTGAAATGCCCATTGTTTTTCTCCCACATCAACCAACCCGTCCATGCCTCTTTCTCCATGAGTCTTCTCCAAATGCTTCCTCAAGCAACCTTGTCAAATCTATCCAAGGCTTGGGGAATTCCATGTGGCATCCCCTCATTTTCCCCCATCACCCCCTCTAGTGGGGAAATTCTTAAGGCCCAACCAATGGCCCAACTTGAATTCTAAGGGTCCTTTTCCCCCTCTTTGGACTAATCCACGAGGTGTCAACAAACTTATCTACATGTTCTTGATGTCAAGAGTAAGAGTGGTGTGTAAGAGAATAATTTCTGTCATGTGTATAAAAAAAACATGCAAATATCTTTTTCCAATTCTTGAATTTTGAGATTCAGGTTAGGCCTGTCGAGATGGAATTTCTATGTTAGTATAAATGAGTGAATGGTCTGTCCAGTAAATAAAGTTTGTGACGTGTATATTGTGATCTTGTGGTTTATTTGTCCAAATATGATCTAAAGTAGACCCATGAATTGTAGTTGGTTGCTTGATTAATTGGTGTCATGTTCCATTTGTACATGAATGTGGAGAGTTCTTTTGTTCTATTAGTTGAATTTTGGTAGTTGATGTTGAAGTCTTTGATAATTATTTTTGTTGTGGATGTTTGTATATCGGTTAGTAGTATTTGAAGGCATGAGTTAAGTGTTGTGGTTGATGTTGAAGGGGAATTGTATACATTGATGATAGCAATTTCTTCATTTATTTTAGTTGAGAAGATTATTAATAGGCATTCACAATTTTCTTTATGGATATATTGTTCTCTTATCAAGTGGATGTCTTTTTTGTAACATGTTGCAATCCCAATGCCATTTGTTTTTTGTAAGCATTTGAATTCTGGCAAGTGGAGGATGTTGGAGGAGTTGTTATGCAATTCTTGAAAACAAAGTATTGATGCATTTAGGAGGCTTTTATCGTGAATAATATCTTCAAAGTGTGATTTTAGAGCTCTAGTATTAAGTGATTGCAAAGTTTTAAGTTTGATATGATTGTTGGAGAAGTCTAGTTGTTTTGTTTTCCATAATCTTTGATTTTTCAAGCGGTCGATTTCTTTAAGAACATTAGGATCAACTTTGATGTGTTTATTTTCAATTTGGTTCATGATATATAAATTTTCAGGGTTGCATACACGAGATAGGGCTGTGTATGCAAGACGATGAGATTTGATGAGGAGGGATCAAATGCTAGGGAGTCCATGGATAGGCCTTGCGAGAGCGATGGATTGTTCTTGCAGCACCTGGATGTATCGGAAATTGTGTTCGAGATACTATATTCAAGTTGCCTTTACCAATTTGTAATTCGCAAGTGATTGTATGTATTGGTGTCCAAGTGGAATAAAGTTTGTTGTTGTAAATATGTCGGTTGTTGAAACGTGCCATTTTGCCAATGTTCTTATTGTTGAAAAGGACCCAAAGGACATGTGGTTCTCTATTTTCACTAGAGTCTTTGAATATGCCATCTGCGCCGTTGACCAATCCATCTAAAACATCCAAATTTCCAAAGAAAATTTCTACTATCATGCCACGCTTCAAATGCAGTAATTTGTGTAGTCCACCAGTTGTTTTTGGGTCCTCTGGTATTGCTAATTTTTTGCTACATGTTTTGTGTTTTTTGACAGTTGCTCGAATGATGTATGGGCTTGTTGTTAGCAATTAAAAGACTTCTTTGTTGTGAATGTCTTTTGTAGCGTTTGTGTAGAAAAGATGAGGTATGTCTTGTTTGGGGATTTCTAATTTTTGAGCAAAACCATTTGAGCATTTGAGCAAATTGGATCAGAATGTAGTTTTTTTGTGTCAAAGTTCATGAAAACAATCCAAGTATATGGACCCCTTTTGTGAATAAAGGGGTCATATTGCTTAAGAAAAGAAATGGATATCCTCATTTCTGACTAAACAGGTTTTCTAACTCTTGAAGTTCATGAAATGAGGCCATGATTATGAAACTGTTTTGTAAATGAAGGGTCCATATTGCTCAATAAAAGAAGTGGTTATCCTTGTAAACTAATAAACCACAACAACCAATAACCAAAAAACAAATCTTGAAGTTGCTAGACCCCTTTTTTGATTAAAAGGGATGTATAGTCCACCAAAAAAAAAAAGATTACGTTCGACCTTAGCAAAATCCAGTATTTTGCATCTTTGTTACACTAGCTTAATTTTAAGTCAAAATATTTTCCACTCATAGTTTTCTAATTATTCTATATTGACAATTTTAATATGTTTCCAACCTACATCACTACAAATGAAGATATGATTTATCACGTAAAAGACACGTTCAAAGTTTTGTGATTGTAAAATCATCCTACAAGGCGTCCCATCACAATTATCAAGTATCAAGTACAGAAATAGCCCAAAGTTTCCATAAGGAGTAATGAAAAAGACTCCAAAACATTATTTTGGTGGTTCAAAATCTCCATCGCAAAAAGTATTGTTATAATAGTCCTTTCAAATTTTGTTCAACATCACGAAGGTGTGCAATATGCAAAAACCAGGCCTTGAGGCATGCAAGATAATGTTGTGAAGATCTCTTTTGTACTCAAGTTAGCTTGGTGACCAAAAAATTTATCTTTTCTATCCATATAAGTAATATGTAAATAATATAGCCCAATTTTAAGTCAAATACACTCACAATATTTTCTATTTTGTTATTTGTTGTATATTCCAATACATGTTCATATTATTTCAAATAAGTTTTCAACCTATGCAAATGAAAATGAAGACATGATTTATCACATAGAAGACATGTTCAAACTTTTGTGATGTAAAATCATCCTTCAAAATGTCCTACCATAATTATCAAGTGGAGAATAATTAGCACACTATCCTTGTGGTTCAAATTACTCATGGAAAAAAGAATTTCTTATATCTAATCCAAGGTATAAAAGGAAATGTAACAAATATAGCCAAATTTTAAGTCAATATTTTACACTCATAGTTTGGTATTTTGCTATAGATGTGTTGAGTTCATGTTATTTCAAATAAGTTTCCTACAAAGCGTCCTGCCACAATTATCAACAAGTAGAGAAACAAACCAAAAATTTACACAAGGAGAAATGCAAAAGGCTCCAAAAACATTGTTCTTGTGGTTCAAAATCTTCATGGAAAAAAGGATTATTATAGATATTTTTTCATTTTGTATTCAACATCATGAAGGTTCAGTCTTAAAAAAAATACCATTTTTGTGGTTCAAAATCCTCATGGAAAAAGGATTATTATAATAGCCCTTCCATTTTCTGTTGACCATCATGAAAGTACAATCTCCAAAAACTAAACCTCAAGGCATGCGGGACAATGCCTGGAATATCTCTTTTTTACTCAAGGTGGCTTGGTGAACAAACATATTATTTCTGCTATCCAATCCAAGGTATGAAAGGAAGATGTAATAAATATGTTTGCATGGAATATAGGCATTCAATTTGCATGATCGTCCAATGAAGTCTTCACAATTGCAAGAAGGAAATGCAGAAATGTCAACCTTGTATTCAATACCTTTTTACATTGATCCTTCTGTAGAAACAATGAGCTCAGCATGCTCCATGGCCTTCACGACTGTTGCGTCCTTAACAATGCATTTCATGACCAATGACCTCTGAATTCTATCTTCCATTTCTTTGGAGATTTTGTTTCGCCATTTGATTGCTTTGCCATCATGACGCCAAGGTCGATCTTCATGCAATACTATTGTTTCATCATGGGCTTGAATTGGTGAAGCACAACTTGCACCCACCATTGGAGTTGACACTCCTAATATGATAAACCCTGAGCTTGTCAAACTGGCAATCTCTACACTTGTCAAGAATGTTCCTGATTGAACCTTCCACCTTTCTGGTGATGGTCCTGGAATACCTATAATGCTAGTTGATGGCTTCCACGTGTGGGTTACATCATTTCCACAAAACCAAATCATTTGGGAGCGCACTCCAATTGGTGTTTGAATCCTCCCAAAGAATGATGGTGCAACAACTCCACGCCGATGTTCACGATCCTTTATATTGACAAGCTTGTTACATTTTCCTCCTTGTCCAAGCCAAGCCTGGCAACAGACTTGGCTTGTTACAGGAACTCTTTGTAATGCCCAATTTGCATCATGCACTTCATATTCTTGTACACTCTTGGAATCATCATCCTCAAAACTCTCTGTTGCAAATTTAGTACTAGATTTTGGAGACATGGAGTATCTTTTCTTATTTGCATAATTGTACTCAGGGTGGTGACCATCATCCTCACATATATTTGAAGGCATTGACTTTGGCCTTTTCCTTCGCATAGTCTTGTCATCTCCATCATTAAAACATACTTCAGATACAACACCCATTTCCTTTGCAACATTACTTGTTAGATCAACAACTGTTTTGGCACTAATGTCAATCTGAGATTTTGAAGATCTTTTTTTAAAGGTCTCTAGACTCGGCCCACTTCTGATAAACTGGCCCTTCAAAAAAGATTTGTATTTAGAGCTTTGTAAAATTGCATTTGAGAGGTCACTAATAGAGGCATTGTAGAGACCAACATATTTGACATGGTTCAATCCAGCCCTGTAACTACCATGAATAGACTCTGCTAGATTTGTTCGAGGTATCAAGTAGTTCTCGTTATCTAACATACTCTGCAAATCAAGCATTGCAGAGATATTGTAATGGCAAAATTACATTATTAACATGATAAAAAAAATTCAAGAGAAATACAAAACCAACCTCTATAATGTAGTGGCCCCAATGGGAAATCCTAGCATGCCACCATGCAAACCAAGTTTCAAGCCTTGGCAAGTCTGAATCACTTGCATGGCCTGCATTCCACCATGCCCTTAGGCTTCTCATTTTAACTTTTGCAGCTTGCTTTGTAGAGGCATCCTTCCAGCGTCTACATCGGATTTTAAATTCCTCTTGGCTGCCAACTTTTATACACGCATTTGCATGGGAATAAAGACTTTGCTCCCAATGGAAAAGGCAAGAACGCTCTTTCCCTTCCATTATATTGTCAGGGCCACCATTGAAGTGGCACGTACAGCTCTCCAGTTGGCTTGGGCCTCATCTGCCATGAACCCTTTGAATTCAGCATTGTCAAACCCTTCTGAAACCTTTACTTTGTTGAGAGTATCCCAAAATAGAATTTGTGCATCAATATCTTCCACCTTGAAGTCACAAGTTGTAATTGTTTGCAACTCTTAGATAAGAGGATTATACACATGGCAAGCCATGGTAGTCCAATCTTTCATTCGCTTCACAAAGTCAAACAACACCCAATAATGACCCAATTCTCCTCCAGGTCTCATTTTATTTACCAAATCAACCCCTGAACCAGAACCTTGGGTAGACATTTTAAATACATGACACCTGCTGAATGAACTATGTTGCAATTGTCCATGAAACACTACACTTTGGAAATAATTATCTACAATGTCTTTTCAAGTATAAAATTCCATCTAGCCCATCTGATACAGGTCGAGAGTCACGTCGACCCTCCTCAATCCATCTTGATAATCTATACATAGACATAAAGTTGGTCAATATTCATTGTCAATAACATAATTTAATAAACCAATGTAATAACAAATATTATGGTAATTACCTTCTTTTGTCGAGCAAAGGTTCACATTGTTTTAGCAAATCTTGTAGCTCAACATCCGACATCTTAATCCCATCTTGCACTTTTTTAGACAATAAAGTTTCCAGAATAATGTCTTGGACAATTATATTTTGTATCCCTTTAGGGCATACAGCATCCCTCGCTTGCTCTGCCTCCCTCCCTCCCTCCCTCCCTCACTCGCCTCCCTCCCTCGCCTCGCTCCCTCCCTTGCTAGGCCTCCCTCCCTACTCGCTCCCTCACTCTGCCACCCTCCCTCCCTCCCTCTGTTCCAGTAGCATCGGATTGGCTTCTTCAATCCGATTGCCTTCAGCTAGACCTCAGGCAGCAGCAGAGAAGCTGTCTTTGTTCAAAGTTCAACCCACAAACCCATCGCATCAGAGTCCTCTCACACTGACGGTTGTTGCCGAAGCTGGTAGAGACGAGGCTCGCAAGGAAGTAGAGCGAGTGGGTTTAGTGCTTCTCTTGGTATGCTTTTGACCACCACCAATCCTGCCCGAGCTGTCACTGCACAGGACATCACGATTGCACTCTTGAAGGTAGGATCTTCCACCTCGTCTAGAAAGCAATTATAACATGATATAGGATCAGGACACTTGTAGCTCATTGATGGTGGTGATTTTCTTTTCTTTGGCTTCGAAGTTTTTTTGTAGCAACGTAAGTATTGGCGGGCTCAATCACCATTGCATGGTCAAGTGCTAGGCTGCATGGTTAGAGGGGAGGCTTGGCCTTTGTGATGGGTGCTAGACTGAACAAGGGAGAGGATTGGAATTGTGAAAGAGTGCTAAAGTGAAGAAGGGGGGGGGAGAGAGAGAGAGGGAGAGAAAGAGGGAGAGATCAAATCATGGAATTGTTCAATAATTCATTATTTGTATATAAATACATCGATTTCTTTTCTTATTTGCAAAAGTTTGAGTATGATGGTACCATGGATATATTTTGTATGTGTTTCAATTACAATCACTACTTGAATTGGTGGCTTTTTTAGCAAGAATTTTTATTGCAAGAGGTTGAAACTTCTCACAACTTGACCCATTTATATACCATTAGTTGTTTATGGCATGTCCTTGGCCATTTTCTTCACATAGTTGAAGTTAAAATATCCTTGTTCAATGCAATACTTATCAAATTCCTACATGGCACATGCATGTTCAAATCATGGGGTTTTGGGTTACATGTGTGTACTATGTCATAAAATTTTCAATTTTCTCTAGTAATTACTAATGTTCCACCACTCAGAATCTAATAGCAAGCTTACACTGTGAAGGAATGCACCTACTGCCAACTTTTTCTTCAGTAAGAATGCAACTACGTCCATCTAGCTGCACTAAAGGGTGCACTTCATCCTATCAGGCCAAGAAAATCTTGTTCAAAATCCCACCATATCTTGCAAGTTTTTCCCAAAGTGGGCACCTTAGCATCAAAATCCCTTAATGCAAACATGAAAGGTTGACTCACAACAACTTTCAACTTCCACTCCTTTCCAAAATATTGTGTTTGTAATCATAGCCTTCACATCCCAAAGATTTATTTCATTCTCTTGTTCTCTAAATTTAAACCTCTTTCCCAAGTTATATAATCTTGTGAGTGGGATGTATCTATGATAGCATCTTGATTCTCTAAGATGGATTCCATTGTATAGAAATCAATAACTCTGCAATGTATTTGCCAATTTGGATCTCACCACTTTTTTTGTAAGACTTCTAGAGGGCTTCTCCTTTGGGAGAGACAATCATCACATTGGTGAGAGAGCAATAAGCTATATCCATCCATCCTTTAGAAACAAATGTATAGCCTATTGAAGCTAGATCATCAATTATAAATTCCTTCAATTTGTTTTGCATATCCTTATACACGACCTCCAACAATGTGGTTCACATGGCATAATAGTATGGAATTATAGAGTTTTCACAATGATTGCAAGGATCTATGCCATGAAGGATAATGAAGAATATTAAATGATAACCTAGAGCAGCATACTATGTTTGCAGCATCAACTTGGATATTTTGAAGTTCGGTACCTCTCAAGGCTTTTATGATTGTTGGTTGCCTATTTTGAGTAGTAGAATAGACTCAGTAGGAGTTTAATGATCAAGATTCTTGGTGCTTCCCCCAATATCTCCCTTGTGATATTAGGGAGGTTTTTAGTACGTATTTTTTGAATTAAAGATGTTTAAAATGCAAACATGTCTTTTCTAGTCAATCATTGCAAATTGGTTGACTAGATCATTATTGCACAGTGAACATATATACCAAGCTATATAAACAAAATACACTGTGTGGTTTAAGGGCACATCACATGGTTTTCCTATACACCACATGATATTTTGACATATGTATGCATAGCACTTGGAGATTTTTTGCTTCCCTTTTAGACACATGCACTATTATGAAAATAAGGCAAGGAGGGGGAGGCAAGGAGACGAGGAGGCCTTAGGAGACACAACACAGTATATTCGAGATATTGTATGCTTTTGTGGTTAATAACTTGTTCTTGTATGCTTAATAACTTTTCTTTGTATGCTTTTGTTGTCCAGCTAGTCTCCTCAAGCCCCGTCATCTCGTCAAGTGCAGCTTCAATTAGCAGCATCACGATCAAGCTTCACGTATTTTCTATTTTGAAGCCTCTTGGGCTTTCTTTGTATGCTATTGAAGTAATGCTGGGACTTAATTGACCTTGTAAGTCTATTCTATGCCATGAGATAACTTCTTTTTTTAAATGCATTTGTGTCACATTGGCAGGATGGTAAAAATAAAAACTTCTGAGAGGACGGGGAGAGGTGGAAGAGGAGAATGAGGAGGCAGGAGAGATGGAAGGACAAGTAGCAAGAGTAGTTTGCAAGTGGTTGCAAGTGGAATCTACAACTAATTTAGAGTTTCAAAAAGAGGTTGAAGAGGATAAGGAGATGGAAGACTTTGAAGACACTACTATAATTGTGGAGGAATCTTCTAAGAAGAGAAAGAAAGAGGATAAACAACTAGATGAGGAGTTTGAGCAAGAGTTTCCTGCTGCACTTGATATTGGCCAGGGGAAGGATGTTATTGAATCTCTTGCAATCAATCCTAGAAAGATTGCTCCCTTGATCCCATTATGTCATTGTGTTGTAAACACAAGAGTGAGAGGCCTATGAACTGATATGGATAGCCTAAAGCAAGCTCTAGAGGCAAAAAAATATATTCAACAGAAAGGAATGTTTATTTTATCTACAACACTTTTGGGTGGTGTTTCACAAGAGGTGACAGATGAAATTGAACAATCATGGGATTCTTGTTGGAGGGATGTAAATGCAAAATTTGAGGCACAGATTGTTGATGATGTTGATTGGTCGTTTTTGTCTCGAAAGATGTTTTTTGTGTGGGAGGGGAATCACCGTACTATTGCATGGATGTCTCTAATTGAAGAGAAATTCAAGACATTAAAGGCATGGCATATTTGAGTTTTAGCAAGTTTTATTACTCCAGAGAAAGAAATAGAAATGAAGCTAATAGCTGCTCTTCAAAGGTTCAATATGTAAGTGTGAGTTCTTGCTTATATGTGTTACCTTTTTTTGAGCTTTTAAGGGTTTTGTGAACAATTCTTAATATGTTTAAAGCTATATATTTTTTATTTTTCAGCCTTAATGAGACTGCAATTATTAAAACAAATCTCAAGGATTATTTGTACAACACAAAGACAATGTGTTCATGTGATGAGAATGAGTACTTATCACTTTTTTCTGAGGAAGAAAAAAAGACACTTGAAAAGCATAGGGCAAATGAAAGCAGTAAAGGATCAAGTACTTGGTATCCTTTGACATCTCTGATGCTAGGGAGAATGGTATTTGCAGTAAGTTTCATACCATTTGTCATGGATGTCTTTTGAATTAGAACTAACTTATTCATTGTACTCATTCATTTCTTTGGAATATATTTTAGCCACTATACAAGCAAGATTATGAGGCAAAGCAAAAGGAACTTCAATCAAATTTGATGTTGCTGATATGGAGAAAGCACTTAAAAGTATTCGAAAGGATGTGAATCTCAAGTACGGTTGAAAAATGATCAAGGTATGGTTAATTTAATGATTCTTAACATAAAGTTGATTTTTTAAAGTGTTCAAGTGTTTTTTGAGATTTAGAAAGAACTCATAATATTAAAAAAGGATGTAAATATGATGTTTGTTTAGAAAATGATCAAGGTATGGGATATGCATGTATTGTATGATCAGAAAATATAGTTGAGTGTGACGATTGCATGTATTGTTTATATGTAGATTTTGTCTATTGTCAAACCAACAAATGGTGAAGATTGGTTTAATATCTTGTGGATCCTCCCATTTGATGATAAATCATCCATTGTCACATTGGAAAAGTTGTATAACATCTCCATTGCAAAGATCTCAAAGGAGACACAACTAGCAACCCTCATAATCTTAGGGTCAGATTCAAATTGGAGAACAAGTTATGGGATGCCAAAAGTTGATAGAGAATTCATAAAGTGGATGGCGAAGGATGCATGGATGGATCAGTTGCTTTGTGAATCTGCGAGATTACTCTCTCAGGGCTTGGTTTCTAGTCAACAAGCTAGCTTTGTGCTTCCTCAAGATCCTATGTTGAGAGAGTATTTTGGGGAGATACAAGCAATGAATAGACTTGAACTTTATGAAGATTTAAAGGATTCAATGACTATTGCTACAGCTGCAACAGGACAAATGGAGATGACGAGGGCATCTCGACGATTGGTATTTCGGTAAGCAATACATGTTTTTTCCTTTTCAATTAAAAATCCATCCTTAAGTATTTCGCTTTTGTACTAAGACTCTTATTGTATGCAGATTCTTGCAATCCTTAAAAGCTATTGGTAAGATTGAAAAATTGTTGCCCATATGTCGAGTATGGACAAAAATTCAGAACTTAAAATTCTGATGTACTCTCCAAACATGATAGAAAAAGAAGGGAAGCAAGTGCTCTCTGAGTGGGAGAGAAAGAACTGCCCGTGGTGGCTCGATATGAAAAAAGGATGTTGCATCGAGGAGGAGGTAGAGCTGTACACATAGCATAAAAAGGGAGAGATGGGTTTATCAAGCTCAAATTCAGTCCACGAGGATGATGCAATAATTGAGATTCAAAAAACACTTGAGAAGATGACTAAAAAGGACAAGGATTCAAGTATGGAACTAAAGAAGGGTGGTAGGCCACCAAAAAATCTTGGTACTAATAATGGTAAGCTCTCTTGGTCTTTTTTCAAGCTGTTATTTGTTTGTGTAACATATGTTGTTATCACTTTGTGTCTTTACATATGTGGTGTGGATACAAATGTGCAGGTACTACAGTCTACACCCATTTTGAAAGGATGTAAATGGAAAGATAGGTCTATCCGCTTTTTGTACATTCCATTGACCTCTCTAACTTTGAAGCAGAGTGGCACATGTCATGCTTCACATTGCAAGGTTTGGTGCTATGATTATGTCAAGTTTGGGAAGCAATTGTCTGTCTCAAACTTCACACAAGCCTATATAGACATGAAGGAATACTTTGTGGGTCTTGGAGGTGAAAGAAAAACAAGAAATGGTAAGAGTGTTGCTTGGGCTGCAGATTTTGTCATTCTTGATCTGCCTACACAGCTAGAAGCTCTTGGAGTAGAGGATTCCACATCTCCATCTCGGAATTTATTAACAGAGGACCATGTACGCTACTCCTTGCTAGTAGCAGCCATAGTTATTTCAGATTCTGGCTGGATCCTAGTTATGTGTACTCCTCATGTTCTTCATTTGGTTGAGAATTATGCTAGGATCAGTAGATTGGAGTTTGCATGTCGAATGTACATGCAATGCTTGGATGCATATTGTACAATCAAAGTTGGTGGTATTGATCATAAGGTGAGACAATTGTCTTACAATGACCTATTGAAAGAATTTATGCTCTTGTATAATGAAATGGCTTGTACTAAGCATAAGTTTAATTCTTTTCTTGTATTTAGGTGGATGTTGTGGTTTTATGCCTTCTTCATCGGGCTGGTATGTCTTGTGTTTGTAATCCTGGAAATGCTTCCGTGGTTGGTACCAAATTGAGCATTGCTTTTGGAAGTAGTTTGTTTCATCATTATTTACCAACAACAAGTGAGCAGACTATAAAACATGGAGAGAGTATTCCATGTAGAGGTGCATTGGAGAAGGCTCCATGCGTGATGTTGTACTTCTTGGAGTTGTTGTGTCTAATTTCTGGACATGTGGTGGACTTAGGTGCTGGGACTGGTTCTATGCAAAAAGCATGCATGCATTCTGGGAGAGCATGCTTATCTATTGAGAATGATCCTAACATTTGCAATTCTATATTGCAACCATTTTGGATGGACAGAAAGGAAAGGGAAATGTGTTAAGCAACTATGGGACTCTAAATGATTTCGAAGATGTGGAAATGGTTGTTAATCTTCTAGATGACTAGTAAGTATGTTACTCTCGTCTTTAATCTTTTTAAACCTATTTGTTGGAGAATATTATTATCAATGAGGCATTGATATTGATTGATCTATTTTAGCTTTTTGCCTTCTTATGCAGGTGCTATGGCTAAGATGATGTGTAATGACATTGCATTCAATGCCCCCATCAAAGAGAGAAGGCATCATCGCAATATCTATGTGGATGACACCAATAAAGAAGATTGAGTCTAGTGATTTGACATGAGTTTTTCCCTTCAAGCAATTCATTTTGCTTGTGATGCCCTAGTATTGAACATGCATAACTTTTGTGGTGTCTTGCACCTATTTCATTTGCTAGAGATGTAGTAATCATATTGAAGAACTATTAGTACATCATGTGAGTACCCATGAATATTAATCTCAATATCACATATTCAATTTTAAGCATGTTGGTTTCATAAAACTTTTTCTATTTGCTAGAGATGTGACAATCATGTCATATCTTAGTTAAGGTTTGCATGTCAAAACTATGAGTTGTGTACAAATGATCATCATGGTGAATTGAATCTGAAAGTATCTCCTTGATGCAACTAATAAATGTTTCAGCATAGATGCATGCAAATTTGCACCCTAAATTCTTCACCATGTGACTTGCAATCATTTCATTGATAAATCACTATCTATCATGATAGTATGAATGATGGATGATATAGGTGGAGGGTGTTGAAATGAAGTAGACATGAAAAGTAGTTTTATGAATAAAGGGATCTTATAAGCCCTAAATACTATTGGAAAGAAATAGCATCTTTGTGGGGTAATTTTATGATTAAAGGGTGTGTGATGTTAGCGGCATCTTTGTGGGGTAGAAATGTATATAGTATCTTCTTGGGGTAGTTTTATGACTAAATGGTATGTGATGTTATGATAAAATTGTCTACGAAATCACAATATAGGCCATGCTCAGAAAAATGAGCTCAGACCAAAATGCTCAGACAAAAGACATACCCATCTTGTTTGTTCTTAGGCTTGCGAAAGTAAATTTTGTTTAAGTATGCAATGTCATCAATTGTGTGTTCTCCTACTCTTATTTTGTTAAGCACTTGTAAAAATTCTTGATTTGATTGATGCATAGGTGTGGTTAGCTCATAGAGGAGTACATTTTCCTCCCAATATGTTAAGATTTTAGAATTGTTTTGCTAAATTTTCCAAGAAAATCCATGAATCTTTTGTGGGGCTAGCTTGACAAAGGTCTCCACACAATAGTATGTCTACTCCTCCAAATGGCAACATGTGGTTGTGTTTGATCTCCCTAAGTCGCATATCTGCTGCCACTAGGGTACTATGTCCAATTAGAGAGACTTCGTCAAAGACCACCACTTGAAGGTCTTTGTAGAGTTGCGATAGTTCTTGGAGTTTCTCCACCAAAAGACTTGTGTAGTGCGATGCCATTAGAGGCAAATGGAGTGCTGCGTGAATAGTGGTTCCTCTAATATTGAAGGTTGCCTTACCTGTGTATGCAAGCAACAAAACTTATTGCAAATCAAGGTTTGTAGTTTGTTTGTGTGAGTAAAACCTTAAGTGATTGTATAAGCACTAGTAATGTGAAAGTTTTTCTTGTACGTGCGTTGCCAGTGAGAAAGAAATGTATATTGTTTTATGGTTCCACTCTCTTTTTAACATGATGTCATTTAGAATTAAACATTGTTGGTCGTTCAACTTTTGCAATGTGTTGTAATGCTCATTTTGTGGCAGTAGTTTATATGCTAAAAGTAATGATTTGGGTGTTTTGTGTTCTTTTATCTTTGGCATGTCAATAGCAATGTCGTACAAATTCAAAATTTTGTCCTGAGATCGTTCTGAGCTTGTTGTAGTACTAGAAACATTTGCACATTGTTAGAATTAAACATTGTTGTCGTTTAACTTTTGCAATGTGTTGTAATGCTCATTTTGTGGCTACTTTATATGCTAAAAGTAATGATTTGGGTGTTTTGT
The DNA here is from genome assembly GCF_047967505.1 of Dipteris shenzhenensis. NCBI lineage: Eukaryota > Viridiplantae > Streptophyta > Polypodiopsida > Gleicheniales > Dipteridaceae > Dipteris > Dipteris shenzhenensis. Next base: position 3,460,717 of record NC_141603.1, on the reverse strand, counting down.
GTTCTTTTATCTTTGGCATGTCAACGGCAATGTCATACATATTCAAAATTTTGTCCTGAGATTGTTCTAAGCTTGTTGTAGTACTTGAAACATTTGCACAATTTTGTGAAAGAGATTTAGTAAAATGTGCCTTATTTTTGTCTATTATTTATTTATTGTCGTTGTATTTGTCATGCCGTGTAGCACTTAAGTCATCAAGGGTAGGTTCAACTACTTGATATGGTAGGAACAAAGTGCATAGCTCTCTGTAGTGGTTTTCTGGATCAGTGTGTGAGCCATACTTATTGAAGCGTATAACCCTTTCCTTCTTGCATTTTTTTGGAGATGTTGTTGAGAGGGTGTATTGACTTGCAAAGCTTGCTAGGCAAATGTCTTGTAGTTTATTAGGGCGTTTCAAATATTTAGTAATGATATCGTCGAAGAAAATATTTGTGCGATTTGGATCTAGTTGCTCTAGTTGCTTTCATCATTTCAGTAACAACATACGTTTTTCAAGTGGACTTGTGTTGATGTATTGGAAGCATCTAGATGACATTGAAAGAGGTAGCGATAAAGAGAGATATACAGCTTGTTGGGAGCTTATGTGTTGAGTATTCAAAATAGCATTTCCTATACGTCTGATGCATTCGTTGGGTTGTGCATTTTCTGCCATGCTTTGTGACATAGCTACTTTAACCACTTCTGTAGTCTCTTTATCTACTTTTGTCATGTATGATGTGCAATATGCAGCTGCCTCATGTGGATTTAGTATAAATTGTACATCAGTGTTTGCTCCCCATAAATTAGACAATGTTGGATTGAAGTTATTTGTCTATATGTCCTTAGGTTCCCTTTTAAGGAAAATAGTGGGTTGTGTAGAAGAACGAAGACTTTCAATGTATTCTTCTTCTGTTAATTTAGTAGTTGTTAAGAACGTTGAGTAGTCTAGTGTCAATATTGCATCTTCTAGTAGCAATGACTTGATTGTTTTCATGTTTTTCTTTAAAGTTGTGTTGTTTGAATGAAGATCTAATGGATGTAGAATTTTTGTTGTACTCATCGGAGGTCTTGGGAAACCAAATCTACAGTGCTTTTGTTTTTTGTAGCAAGTTTTGTGATGCTTATGTGTTTGAATATCTTTATGTGGACATGGAAACAAAGATATATTTGTACTTATGTTTTTATCGAGAAAAGCTTCAATTTCTTTATCTAGTGAAATTCCAAAAATTGGTGCACTATCGATCCATAATAGGCCGTGATCGTGTTGGCTTCCCCTATTTTGAAACTCTGTGATAAAGAAAAAGTCATTCATTTTCCCAAGAATGGAGGGATCATTTCAAAGCAATGTTTTAAGAGCTTGAAATTTGTGGACATAATATCTTGTTGTAGTGACTGGATCCGAATGTATGAGGTTTCTAATTTTGTTGTTTGTATTGACTTGGCTTCTGGCACATGAATTTGGGTTTAGTCTCTTAAGGCAATCTATAAGTGGGTTCCAAAGTTTTTCTGCAAATGATAATGTGATGAAAAAAGTTGGTGTTCCCAATTGCCTCACCATTGCAAAAAGATTTTTTTTGAGGTAGTATTTGTCATCTGATGATGCTCAAAGGTGTGCAAAATCACGATAACCTATATTTGATTGCAATAGTTTCTCAATGCTAGTATCTACTATTGCATCCTTTGCTTGAAGTGACCTCCCTTGTGGTTGGCCTTTGCGCATGCGCACCCAAGAGGAAGAAAGTATTTGTTTGACAAGGACTTTCATTGTTTTGAAGAAAATTTTATTTATTGATAGTGCAAAGCGTCTGTCTAAGTTCATTAATTCCCATTTTGCTATGGTTTGATATGACATACGTTTTGGAACATTGTACGCTCGAGCCGTGCCAAAGAATAGATTTGGATATGCGATCTCTTCACAAAATTTGTCTTTGAAAATGCCTAGTGGAGAAAAACCTTCAGATGAAACAACAACAATTGTTTGGTTTTCATAGTCAACAACTTGTTGACTATTATAGATCCCATGAACCAAAGTGTCCATTAAAGGCTCATCCTCAATGATGTTGTTGGAATTGAGTTCTACATCTTCATTCATTGCTTGTACTCTTTGAATATATTTCACATGTTATTCCCAAAGATTGTTTATGGATACATTGTATTGTTTGTATAGTGGTGTATCTAATAATTCTCTTAGGGCAAGCATTGTAAATGTTGGGTGAACAATACCACTCATGTAGCTATGTTGGTATGATAACTTTCTTTTGATTGCTACTACAACGGTGCCATTTGCATTTAAGAAACATGGTAGAATTTGTTGTGCTCTCCCAACATCTGTAAAAACATTGACAACACTTCCATGAAGGCCAAATTGTCCTTCATATGATGTTAATTCTCTTATTTGAGCAAACGGTATTCTAATAGCAACCAAGCATGCTTCAATGACATTCAGTTCTTTTGTGAAAGTTTTCATATTTTTGGTACATAGCATGGGTATTTTGTCATTTTTTATGTCTTTGTAGCATAGAGTACATAGGAAAGCTTCACTTGATTGAGGAGTTGATTCATTAATTTCATTAGCTACAAGGAAAATAGCCATGTCGTCTTTTAGTTTTTGTAATTTTCCTAGAAATGTTAATGTATCGCAGCAAACGCAAGCAAAACTGGGAGTATTGAGGATCTTCTTTTTGTATTTTTGAACATGAGATATTGTTGTTCTCTTTCTCTTTAAAGGTTTCACTTGTTCTAAAGTAGGCCCTGTTGTTGTATTGTTTTGTTCAAGTGGAGGATTTTGTTGTAGGATTACTCTTCTCATCTTGTATATTTTGTTCAAAGTGTTTTACATTGTATAATTTTTTCGGGAAGAACGTTGAAGAAAGACAAATGCTATGTCTTTTGCTAGAGGACTTGGGAATTCTTGAATGAGGTTATGTAAATGCAAGTCATTAGCTTTACTCCATATGGTGTAAACACGCTTACCTTGTAATTATTTCAATGGCGTGATTGTGAAAGGAGAAGTTGACTCATTGAGCAATAATTCTTTGACATCACTTTGTTTCCTATCGCCTATTGCTATTTTTTTCAACAATTTGCTTTTGTTAAAAACTACCAAAAGAAAGGAGGACTTGAAAATACCATGGAAACGTTGAAGAATGTCTATCACTAGGGCACGAGAAGTAGAAGAGTTTACTACTAAATGCTGGATTGTCTTTATAGACAATCTTGTTATTTGTGCAATCTTTACAAATGTATGCCATGGACTATTAGTCATCTCAAATGTTGAAAGGATGTTTTCAAATAGAATTGTTAGCAATTGTTGGTATGTTATAGTAGGTAAAAACTCAAGAATACAAAGAAGAGTATTTGAGTTGAGAGGATTTTTCATAATGAAGTCTTGGTTTTGCATGAATTTGTTTGCTTGAAGTATTTCAACTATGTTTAATGTAGTCATTCTGGTGTCTGTAAAATATAATGTCTTTAAAACAAAGAATTCATGAAATGACACCAAAGAACACAATCACAATAATCATGAGGAATTGCAGCTCAAGAAATTAAGTTTTGGGCAACTAAATTGAGACAATGAATTTGAGACAGCTATATTAAGCATTTGCTTCAAAAGCAATTACATATCCAGAACTATTCACAGTGAAGCTACCACTGGGCTTAGTGCTCCTAAGCTTTTCACGAGCCATCATGAGGTCCTATTCATACAACTCCACAAAAGGAATACCGAATGAAAGAACAATGTCAACATAGGGACCTCTAATATGAACAGGCACCTGGTCACCTACACGTTGGACAATATCTCCAGTCAAGCAAGGGACCTGTGCAATAGCTTTAGGGCCCTTACAAGTGAAGCAATATGGAAGTAGAGTATCTCGACTAACACGAATGCCTCCGCACAACTTGCAAATGAACTCAAGTCAGTCAGCATTGATGTTGGTGAAGTGCATAATGCCAAATTTGGGCAAACTTGGATGTAATTGAATTTAAATGTCATTGTGGATAAATTAAAAATGGATGTAAGAAAATTACCTCTGTACCATATCCTAGTCTTGCAACCTGAGCAACAAAAGCTTGCTTCAAACCATCAGGCAACTTTGCTAAAATGGTGAAGTCAAAGATGCAAATTATCCCTTTTGCCTTCAACAGTGACTCATTCTTGAGCACATACATAACAACACCTTCTTTATTAAACTCTTCGACTAGCTGGGTGAGGGTGCTTTTTCATTCTTTGACAAAGGATAGCTACAACAACAACCATGAAAGGACATATGAAAATTACACAGATTTATTAAAGACCATGATGTTAATGAACTAGCATGAATCTTATCGCAGCTCTATCTTCGTCTCAAGGACCATCTACAAATATAATTTGATTTGCCATTCTTTCATCACTTGCAACCTTGATTATGACAATTGCAATAGTTCCCATAACATTGGAAACACTCAACTTTCCAAAGTTTATATTTTTAGCTGCCCATTGAACATATGTGCAAAGTGAATGATGCGGCAATAATCGAAGATTCCCCTCGAAACATTCCCCTCTAATGATGCAAGTGGTTGCATCAACAAGAAGAGATAATTTTGATGTGCCTCCTTCACTAGGTCCTTTTGCAACTACAGTTGCCCCCTCCACTCTATAAATTCTCCAATTTGTAAGAAATTTACAAATTGTTGTATGTAAGTTGATGGAATGAGCAAGGTTACTATATGTGAACAATATTTGACTGTGAAATCCCCTTTCAAGTATGTAGGATATTTGGGGTTTACAACTTTGTGTAAGTACCATACTTACAAAGTAGTTGGCCCTCAAATGCAAATCTATGCGGTGTACAATCTGATAGGTAGCTTATTCCAAGGCATACTAGAGAATTCCCCCCTCCCCACAAAGTTGTCTTTGGATGCAATTATGGCTTTGGTGTTGGGTGGGCAACTGTGGGTGAAAATTGCATGTGCTTGAAATCATCAACTCCATTGTATGAGTTCACTTCGTCACATTATCTTCTTTTGAGAGTAGATGTTTGCTTGCTACCAATAAAAATAGAAATCTAAGTAAGATGAAAGATTGCTAAAATAAATATTATGACAAAATTCTAAAGTAAAATCTATTACTTATGAAAATCATATCCATTTAACTTATGCACTCAATAGTATAATCTTAGATAAACATCGTATATATTAAAATTTACTTGAATACTCATGTTATAAAATTCATAAGAAAATAACATCCTTTGTTTCAAACTTTTTTTTTTGAGTCAAACTATGTAGATAATTTCCAACCATAGAATTAATATTTCAAAAAATGTAATTCTAAATGCATTATAGCAATAATTACACAATAAATAATATTTTAAAATTTGTAAAGCTAAATTGTTTTTACTTGCAACAACCAAATTTTAGTGAAATAATAATGTTTCAAAGTTTATCTCCAAGCTAATTGGACTCAATGTTAATAACTTCACTTCTAGCTTTTCCTTGGTGGGGATTTGTTTCTAAGAGGGGGTTCCAAAGGTGTAGATTTATGTGACCATCGTACATAAGTAGTGATTGTAGATTTAACACTACCGTATTTTGGATTATCTCGTACAAGCTTCTTCACTGGATTCAAAAAAAATAAAAACTAATTAAAATAAGTATTTTGAATGAGAAATGAAAAAAAACGAAGAGAAATGCTTACCTTGGGCATATGCCTCTTGAGCCACCTCTTGAAAAGAAAATTTCAAAGATCATCGTGTTGTTTTCCTAATTGCAGAATTCTTCAAAAGGTTCTCCTTAGGGAGGCCGACTTGGAGAAGCAAGCAACATTAAATTTGGTTTTGGAGAGGGGGGAGACGATGTCTTCTCAACATAAGAACAAGCAAATATGGCTGTTGCAAATGAAGATGAAAAAAGCAAATAATTGTTTAAAACAAGCCTAGGATAACACTATTATAAATTATGAAAATGCAAGCCTAACATTGCACTATTACTCTTGGGGGATAAAATACAACAATAACTTTAACGAAAGGGGGGGGTAAAATATAACGTGGATGACTAATCTTTTTCTGTTTTGACTTTGGAATACGCAGGAGAAAAGAGCAGGGATACAAATGGAGAGTGGAGGCTGTTGCAATGTCTAGGGAAGAAGATGCAAACAGGCCAAAAACGGTCAAGTAGAGCCTTGACGTGTTCTGGACAGTGTCGCATGCAGAAGATAACACAAAGTATAAGTGCAGGGCAGGAAATGTAGGTAGCGCAATATGCAGAGTGAAAAAACAATGCGAAGGACAATCAAACTGTAGTGATGCAGACGGGGAGCCCAGACGTCGAGCAGAGCGGGGATTTTGAGGAACTACACTGCAATGGGCAGAACACAGAGAGTTAATTGAGGCCAGAGAAGAACAACGGATCTATCAATCCATTTAACTCACACTGAAGCCCAAAGTACCACCCTAATGTTGAGAGAAACTTGCGTTGATGCAAAACGATAGAGGGATGATGTAAACGACAACGAAAAGCAGATAGCGATGGCGAAAAAATAAACGCTACACACGGAAATGCAAATTTCACCATATCTTACCATGAACGATGTTCTTGCCCTTCGTTTGTTGGTCCATGTCTTTGACGATCGCCATATCTTTGGAAGGAGGGGTACGAGACTCCTGATTAGAGTTTGGGCACGCTTTAGCAAGACCTGCCAAAAGAA